>NW_021604646.1:8246266-8262458 GCF_004785775.1 Grammomys surdaster | reverse complement strand
TGTGTGCATGTGTGCCTGTGTGCATTTGTGCCTGTGTGCATGTGTGCTTGTGTGCATGTGTGCCTGTGTGCCTGAGTGGATGTGTGCATGTGTTCCTGTATGCATGTGTGCATGTGTTCCTGTGTGCATGTGTGCATGCATTGATCATCTCTCCATCCACCCACACACCATTCATCCACATATTCACCTATCCACTCACTGACCCACCTGTCAGCCATTCATCCATCCAACTGCACGCCACTTTCATTCGTTAGCGGGTGCATTTAATTGAGCACACACCATGTTCTCTGGGTTCTACTGGGTCTTGTTTCTGTGCATTCTACAGTCTTTGAGTGTGACACAACACACAATGCAATGTGAAGATGAGTATAATAGACTTAGTGACCTCTGAACACAGTAGGGTGGGAGTCAAAGACACGAGAAGGAGCCCCAGCTATGATCCGAAGAAGACTAGAGTGGAAGGAAGTGGGAGAGGTGGATGTGAGGACTTTGGGCAAGAGGAACAGTTCTGGGTGTCCATGAACTGAAAGCTGAGCAGTAGGAGATGGCTCTGCAGGGAGGGCTGAGGCTGGGAAAGTACAGGGGGTATGGGGGAGGTGACTGGACTGAGGGTATTGGGGAGGGGGTATGGGGAAAGATTGCTGGGTGTTAAAATCGAGAAGGCCCTGGGATGACATTTCTGTGCTACCTTTCACTCCAGCTATGTGACAAGGGTCCCAAACTGTTGAAGGTGATGAAGTGCTTCCAGTCCATCTACCTGCTCTGTGACCTAGAGCATCCTAAGTCTATCCCAAACCTTAAGATCCATGCCTGGGAAGAGTCTTGGATAGAAGCAGGGACCTCTCAGGATAAAAGACCCAGGATTCCACTGGTCCAGCTCCTTCTGGTCAAAGTAGGGAGGAGTCTCGATGCCTCTAGCAGCTAGAGTCTACCTGGTTTTGCCCCAAGGACTCCCTTGAGGCAGGAGTTCAGAGGTGGGGGTGGGGGCAGGAGAGGGAGTCAGAGACTCCCTCTGAACACGGGGGGTCATGATTCTGGCTGCCCTGAGTTGGAGGGATCTGGATGTGGCATGCCCAAAGATGCTAGGACATTCCATTTGGAAGGTCCCCGGGGAATCCACTTCATTGCTAGGATAATGGAGCAGATACGGCGTGGGTAATCCCTGGCGAGGAAAGCCCCTCACAAATGCCGCTCCATGTTGCTTCCCCAACAGAGTTGAACAGTAGCCTGGCCCTATATTCACCTCTTTTTGTCTTTACCACTTACGCTAGGATGGACAGCTCCGACCTAGTGGCTGGGCTGTTTCTCTGAGTTCATGCTAGTCTCCCAGCTCGCCTCTGTGTGTGCTCCCTCTGTACCTCTGCCTATTCTCTGCCATGGGTATACGAATGGCTCTTCCTGCCTCTCTGGATAGGAATTCTACCTGTAAAGACCTTCAAATTGCTACATTCTCTTAGACGGCCCTCTAAAGTGTCTCTCTCACCTGTAGCCTCCTCTCAATTTCCTGGGAAACCTCCCCAAGAGCAGACAATAGGCCGCCAGGACCCGAGGGCACACCTAAGCAAATGCTGGCCTGCCTTCCTCCAGTCAAGAGTTCAAACTCTGTTCCTGCTGCTGGCTGCCCTGCTGCTTCCCTAGAAGGACAGGGGATTTGGGTCTTTCTGGAGAAAAGATCTCAGTGTGCAGTCGATCAGAAGCCTTGAAACCCATGTGGGGAGTTTCCGAAGCGGTCCTAAGGCTGCGTCCCTGGCAACAGAGTTGTTGATTGCAACATAATCATTCGTTACTGTACTCCAGCACAGAGTACCATGTGCTGGCCTCTGCCACAGGATCCTGGGCAAGGAGCCACCAGGAAGGGGGTGCAGGAGTGAGGGTGGGAGTCGGGGAGGAGGGTTGCAGGGGTGCAGTGAGGTTAAGAGATACCCGTAAAGATCAGCAGACAGCTTCTTCCCACCTCTCCCTCAAGTGTGATGTTCCTGTCTCCAAGTTACAACCTCCTATCTGATTCTGATACCAGACCAGTCTTAACTGGGACATTGCTAGACATATATAATCTTCTCTGTGGCCACAAAGGCAGTGAGCCTCCCCTGCATCCTCTCTGAAGCACTGGAAGCCCGGCCTGGGGAGCAAAAGTGCAGGCAGAGAAGCTAAAGGCAAAGACACTACTCGGCTGTGACTGTGGGGAGGGCAGAGAATCAGGCAGCCACGGGACTCCATCCAGAGAATCGCTAGGATGGGCTGCCAAAGGAAGAGCCCACGTTTGCCAGTTCCACCATCTCAGTAGGCTCCTGGGAACCATGTAGACTTCCCCCTACAGTGGATGAAATCGACACCCAGAGAACATTTGTGAGATGCCCTAGGTCACAGAGAAACAATGCCCCAGGACCCAAACAACAGGGAAGTTTGGACAAAGTAAGGGAAAACCCAAGCCTCAGGACCTGAGACAGCCAGCATCCTGCAGGGGAGAAAGGATGCCCGGACTTTCTCCTCTTGATCCCTGGAGTGTCCCTGGGACTGGTGGACTTATACTCTGAGCACTGTTCCCAAGAGTCTAGTCTCAAGAAATAATGGCCGCTGTTCTTACCATTGCTCCCCTACACCCACCCCGAGACAGGGGTAGCCCTGGTTTTCTTGGAACTCACTCTGTAGACCAGGCTGTCCTCAAACTCACAGAGATCCACCTGCCTCTGCCTCCTGAGTACTGAGATTAAAGGTGTGTGCTACCACCACCAGACTCTTACCATCACTGCTTCTAGTGAAATTGTAATTGCGGTTCAACGATTAATATGGGGCCAGAACTGATAGCATGAGATGGGATGAGGGGGGATGGAGTATCCTTGCAAACTGCCTCTGGTCACTGAGGGGCAAGGAGAAGCCAGGCCCAGAACTCAAGTGTCAGAATCAAAGCCAAAGCGCCTGCAGGTCCCCACTGCCCTGCCCGCCACAGTACTGCACACCTGGGGACAGGTATTTAGAGAATGGATTGCTTTGGCCTGGGAAGGCCTCTTAATCTGGGAGAATGAGAAAATTTAGTGACACTGTTGCCTTACAGCAGGATCGAAGGAAAATGGAGACAGGAAGGGAAAAGAGCCCCTCAGCCTGGGTCTGTTTCTTGCTGGCTGAGAGCCAAGAGTTCTAACAAAATGCCAGTTGGTAGAGCACCTGCTAGCACATGCCTGCAAAACACCTGTGCACATAAATGTAAAAAAATAAATAAGATATTAATAAATTAAAAATTTAAAGAGTAAAACACATGGTGGCACATGCCTTATCTGTGAGGTGCCCTGGGACAGGCAGCAGAGCCGTGGCGTTTCCCTTTATTATGAGAGGGTCTCACTGGCACCTGTGAACTCTGGTGACTCAAGCTGGCCTCAAACTTGAAACCTTTCTATCTCAGACTCCCCAGTAGCTGGAATGCCAGGCCTAAGCCACTAGACCTGGTTCTTTTTCTCAAACCCTAGCTTTGCTCCATAGTGACTTGTCCTGAAACTCCTTTCTGGGTACTGTTGTCACAGTTTCAAGATAGACTGAAAGTTCTACACGGGTTTCGTAAAAATCTTCTTGAGAAGGCCGGGCGGTGGTGGCGCACGCCTTTAATCCCAGCACTTGGGAGGCCGAGGCAGGTGGATTTCTGAGTTCAAGGCCAGCTTGGTCTACAGAGTGAGTTCCAGGACAGCCAGGGCTACACAGAGAAACCCTGTCTCAAAAAAAAAAAAAATCTTCTTGAGACCTGGCGATCGATGCTGAACAGGTTTCCAGTGCAGCCTCTGGCATGTGGCTCCTATAGAGGTGAGCATCTCTGTCTCTGTCTCTCTCTCTCTCTCTCTCTCTCTCTCTCTCTATCTCTATCTCTATCTCTATCTCTATCTCTATCTCTCTATCTCTCTCTCCACTCCACTCATAACAGAGGCGAGATGCCCCATTTCAGGGACCTGAGCTTTCCAATCCGCTGAAGCAGACATGTGGATACACAGTTTTTAAAGCCCCACTCAGCTTAGCCTCCTGGGGTAAGGGCCAGCCTGGGGAAGGACAAGAAGACAGACTCAGCTTCAGCTGAGCCTCTGGTTTCCTCAGAACAGGATGGAGCTAGGCCTTTTCTACAGAACATCCCTGTAATCTGTTCACTCTCCTGTGGACCTTCTGGACCCCAGAGCCCTGACCGGCATAGTCCCTAAGATTCTCACCCTGCCTCCACAGTGCATCAGGCTCAAAGGAAGTTCACCAGTACTAGGACAAGGGATGAAATGAGTTGAGGCTGAGGCCCTGGATCCTCCTAATAGAGGAACCAAGAGTCCTTTGAAAAGAGAAGTAAGTCATTGTCATTCTCCTAGACACAGACCCCCTCCTCTGTCCTGAGTCGAGTGACCATTCTCTGGAAAGCCACAAACATTCCCAAGCTGGACTTCTACTAAATTATCTCAAATTCTTTGAATTTCTCTAGTCTGGAAGGATTATAGGAGGGGACAGAAGGCGTGGGATGACCTCCAAAGAGGTTAAATAGGTCAGTCACCTCAGCACTGGGCACCAAGACAAGCAGAAGGACCCATGAAGACCTTCAGCTGGGCTTCTGGTTCTATGATGTCACTTCAGATGCTGCTCCTGGCTGCCCTGATTCTGGGGACTTCTCTGCAGCATGCCAGCGCTGGTGAGAGCTGGGTACAGACAGGGTAGGGCAAGTGGGAGCCACTCACCCGCACAGAGGCCACAGCAGAGACACAAGCTGTCTGTTCTTACTTGGGTCACAATGGGTGGCCGCAGGAGCACTAGAGGGAGGATAATGGTACTGAGGATGGTGGGGGTGATGGGGGTGATGGGGTGATGTCTGGCACCTGACCTGGACACACACCTGGAACACCACAGGGCAGCTCAGCTCATCCTGAGATGTTAGGGCATAGTGGCCTTGATTGTGGGCTTGTGATACAGAACGAACGATTCTCAGAATTGCTGTCATTTGCTTCATTAATGAGCTCCATGTATCATCAGGGAACAACATAACAACGGAGAACTGGTTCCAAGAATGTATGAAAAGATTTTTTATATTTAGTTTAGAACGGGAAGTTGAAATGAGGTCCCTGGATTCAGACAGCTGCACATGCAGACACACACAGATGAATATACAAACATGCAGACACAAGGAAGACACACACACACAGACACACACACACACACACACACACACACTCACCAGGAACAAACAGAATACAAAGAGAAGTACTGGCAGTTACCGCCCATAGGCTCACATAGGCATACGTCGGAACATCCCAGGGGTCCTCAGGCACAGGCCTGACCCTTAGGACACCTACTTCCTACTGCTCTTCCAGCTCGAGCCACCAATGTAGGCCGAGAATGCTGCCTGGATTACTTCAAGGGGGCCATTCCCATCAGGAAGCTGGTGACATGGTACAGGACCTCACCGGAGTGTCCCAGGGATGCTGTCGTGTGAGTAGCCCTCTGTCCCACCCCTATGCCTAGAACCCAGAGCGGGAAGTGGGTGGGCCTTGGAGTCCCAGGGAAGGCCACTGGGAAAGAGGGAAGGAGAGTACAAACCTGGTTCCCCTGGACTGGCAGCTTTGAGCACCCAGGGAAGCTCCTGTACCCCACACAGCTGAGGGGGTCCAACCTCTTTAAGTACGTTGAAACTGAGGCTCCAAGATGGATAGGACATCCCAGGTAACAGAGCCAATAGGAAGTAATATCGTCACCCCTCCCCCCTGGGTCTGAGTAAACAAAACACAGCCCAGGGCTCCTTTTCTCACTTCTACTCTTCAGGCTCAAGATGCTCTGCAGGGAGGGTGGGGGAGGGAGTCAGGCATAAAGTCCTACAGCTCTGGCCCTAGGGAGGCTGGGATGGAGTCAGGATCCCAGTAGGAAAGAATCGCTAACGGCGTGTGTAAGGGAGCTAGCTCAGTGTTCAGGTCAATGCAGGTGTGGCTGGTTGCCAATTTCCTGACTCTTACTCACTGCCTTCTGTGTAGGTTTGTGACTGTCCAGGGAAAGCTCATCTGTGCAGACCCCAAAGACAAGCATGTGAAGAAGGCCATCAGACACCTAAGTAACCAAAGGCTGTGATCTTCCCACCGAGGCTTTCGGAGACTCCAGGGCTGCTGTCCATGGTCTCAACCTAAAGCTGCCTGTGTCCAGTGGAGGCTTTGAGAGCCCAAGAGCAGCCACAGAGCAGGAGTTCCTGTCCCCCTTTGATGGACTTTTATGTGCTACAGGCACACACACAAGAGCACCGAATAAAGTCTTCCTCCCTCAGATTGGGTCAGTGCATTTTGTTCCCACAACTCAGAATGCCTTCCACTCTGGCTGGTCACACCAGAAGGGTCCTCATTGAGCAGTTGGGCCTGCTCAGCCGAGGTTAACTGAGGCTGAGAGGAAGACATGGTTCCATACAAGTGAGAGGTGGAACTGGGGAGACATGGTCAAGGGCAAGGCAGAGCAGAGGTAGAGAAGGAGCCCAGCAGGACCCTCACAAGTGTCCCCCCTCCTTCTGCAGCCCATGGAAAGTATCCAAAGGAATCCCAAGGAGGGCCTGTCCTCTCTGTTCCCCAAGTCTCCCAGTCACTACAAGACCAGCCCCTATTATTGTCCCACATAAAGCTGAAGTCATCCTTCCTGCACTGGATTCTGTCACAGACATGCACATTCTCTGTGTGCCTGTCTTCCTGGAGGCCCTGTCTTTCCTCCTTCATTTCTGAGTCCCCCCCACTGCAGTCTGTCTGGCTCTGGGAAATGGTCAGCCATCCCCTTCCCGTGTCTTGGCTGACTCTCTTACATGCAACTTAGCTGTACACTAAGCTGGCTTCATGAGATCCTGGGTCCTCTGTGGTTTTTCAGAAGACCCATCACCTAAGACTTGATGGCCACTTCATCTCCTTCCGCCCTCAGGCTCCAGCAGATCCTATGGTCACAATTCCTCCCCAGTTCCCTCTGCACATGGACCACTGTTGATACCATCCACACAGGCCCTGGGATTTCTTCTTCCCAAGCTCTTAGGGGCTGGGTGCCTTGCCACTGGGCTCTGAAGCTGGCGGCTCACCAAACTATGCTTATGTGTGCTTGCAGACCTGGCTCTGTCATTCTACAGAGGGCTCTACAAGCACTCTGGGACCACTGTGAGCCACTGAAGGAATGGCACAGGAGTCTATGAGGGCCCTGTGTCCAAGCCTAGCTCAGAGCTGCGGTTAGACTATGGAGAGAGTTAGGGTTTCGGTGTTCCGGGTCATCCATGTCCACTCAGCATGCCTCTCTTTCTAGGTCAGGTTGTAGCACAAGTAAGGGTCCTTCTCTTCCCAGGAGTTTGCCAGGCTAAAGTCTGGTTGCAACAGTTATCTGAGGGAAGGGTTTTTTAACCTGTTGCTGCCATCTTGCGGCCAGATTTTGCCTTACAAAACGAATGCTAAGTGTCCCGATAGGGGTAGAACCAAGAACAGCACATCAACAATCAGAAGGCTAGTGGCCATGAAGTGGTTTCTCTGTGAACACAGGGTTCCTTCTACCATAATAGGCTTCTATCCCTTGAGCACCAGGAGTGCCCCTCCAACAACTGCTTAAGAGTCTGAGTCCTGAGGCATCTTTTGCTGGGTCTTTGTGGGGGGAAAAAGCCTCTGAATCCCAGGGACTAGAGAAAGGATGGTTGGTGGGATGGAAGAGGCAAAGGGGAGCCCCTACTGAAGGAAGAAGATCAAGGGCTGGGGCCTGAAGGCTTGCACCCTGTGTTCCAGAACCAGGGTGCCCTCACTCAGAGTACGCTTGGTCCTGCTCACTCAGCTTTTCTTTGCTCTTAAAGTCTTCCAGAGACACCTGTTAGGTAAACTCAGTTAAGCAGTGCAGTTCCAAGAGATTTGTGAGCCCTGGAGAGAGAAAAGGGGTTGTTTCAAGGCCACTGGGCAGAGAAAATGTGGGGCCACAACTGGCAACAAAATGCAGGGTTCTGACCCAAGCTGACCACTTGGGAGAGTACAAGGAGTGTGTGGTGATAGCCCCCACATCCCTGGGGACACTCTGAGGAACTGTGGCTTGAAGGCTCTCATACTTAATGAGAGAGGGGTGGAAATGGGGATAGGGAGGGGGCGGACAGTGAGGAGGGATACAAACATCCGTTTGTCCTTCTGTCTTGAAAGTGCCACCCTTGACCACTTCTGAAACACAGTTTCCCTTCGGTGCTCAGTGTAAACACCATCACTTCCACCAGACCTTCCAGGGTCTTCCTACTTTTGTAGGACACCCCCATCCCAACATATACATGCCTAATCTTGGCCAAGTGTCACCTCTGTCACTTAGGGGGTGGGGGAGGCTTAGATTCGCCCAATAAGTTTATAGTCTCTGATAACTTGGGTCAGCTAACTCAGTAAATGAATTATTTATATAGTGGACATTTGACAACATATTTTGTCAACAAGGGCTGGATGAACTCCTAAAGGAACACCTATGGGGAAATAAATTTCCAGAGAATCCCTAACACTGAAATACCCTTTAGGATGTGGAAATTTCGGGGAGGGAGGCACTTGAGAGGGAAAGGGGGGAGGCAGGGGAGAGGGGAACCTGGTCTGGTATTGGGTGAGGGAAAAGGACTGAAGCTCTGAGGGCCAACAGAAAGAATGGAAACAGGCAACCTCAGGAGGTAGGAGGTAGGCAGGACCCTCCAGAATGCACCAGAGACCTGGGAGGTGAGACTCTCAGGACTCAAAGGGAGGCACCTTAGATGGAATGCCAGACAGTAGGGAGAGGGAACTTACAGAGCCTACCTCCAACAGGAAGACAAAGCATCAAGGGAGGGGGTTGCCATCCCACAGTCAAAAACTCTGACCCATAATTGTTCCTGTCTGAAAGAACTGCAGGGATGGAAATGGAGAGGAGCCTGAGGAAAAGAAGGTCCAGCAAACAGGCCCAAAGTGGGATCCAGCTCAAGGAGTGGTCCCAAGGCCTGACACTATTACTGAGGCTATAGAGTCTCACAAAAAGGGACCTATCATGACTGCCCTCTGAAAGACCCAACAAGCAGCTGAAAGAGTCAGATGCAGATATTTGTGCCGAATCAATGGACAGAAACTGCTGACCCCTGTGATTGAATTAGGGAGAGACTGGAGGAAACTGAGGAGGAGGGCGGCCCTGTAGGAGGACCAGCAGTCTCAGTTAACCTGGACCCCCAAGATCTCTCAGACAATGGACCACCAACCAGGCAGCATACACCAGCTGATATGAGGCCCCCAACACATATAGAGCAGAGAACTAGTGGGACTGGATTCAATCAGAGACAATGCACCTAACCCTTAATAGACTGGAGGCCCCGGGGAGTTTAAAGGTCTGGTGGGTGGGGAGTGGGGAGTGGGGGGTGGGTGGGGACATCCTCATGGAGACAGGAGGGTGGGGAGGCGGTATGGGATGGCGAACAGTCAGAGGGTGGACTAGGAGGGAAATAAAATCTGGAGTGTTAATTAATTAATTCATTCATTAAATTTAAAAGAAAATGTGGAAATTGAAATTGTGCAGTTCTTCCAAAAGCCCACCAGGGGCGCACTGTCACAGCAATAGAGGTCCAAGATTGAGATTGATGATAGCCACACACACTCTGGTCTCTGCTGATTGAAGATAGGGAAGACCTTAAACAGGGGTGTCTGAAGCTTGTCGGATAGTCCCCTGGGGGAGCAGAGGTCAGGAAACCACCAAATACACTACCAGAGTTAACAAGATGGGGTTGTGGAGGATTACAGGGGCTTGCAGAGCCACCAACACCAGGAGCTTGGGCAAACTCCAAGAACGCACAGGCTTCTAACTCCTTCCCCTGTAACTGTCTATCATGCACTTATCACAAGGCCACAAATACCGAATGGTGTCTGATTACCTGTGACTCAACTTTTGTGAGTTTTAAAAGATCATTATAAGCTAGGCATGCTGGCTCATGCTTGGAATCCCAGGATCTGTGTTGTATAAGCATTAATTGGGTGTTTCTACCCCACCTGAGACCAGCCCAAATAAAAGACACAAAACCTTTCTATTTATAATGCACCTTTAAGCACTAGAGCAAACCAGATATTAACCCTCTATGCTATTTTGTCTACTTCCCTGTCAAAATCCTGAGATATCACTTGCCATGTTCTGCCTGGACCAACTGGCCAGCCCTCCTGGCCCTCCCCTCATGATCCACCAACCCCATGGTGCCTTATTCCCCCTTCTCCTTACCCTTGTGGTCTCTCCTCAGACCCCAAGATCAGGAACCAAAGCCCCGCCTACCTCTCTTCTGCTCAGCCACAGGCTGTAGGCATCTTTATTCAACTAATAGTTTTAAATTAAGGGGCAAGGTTTGCAAACAAAAGCTGGCATTCGTGATAATTCATTCATCTTAAGGCAACTAGACCTCGGGATACAGAATTTAACTTTACAATACATAGACAATACAACAGAGCAAACCTCTGTACACCTGGCAGGTGCAGGCAGGAGCCAGCTTCTGTAACAGTGCGTCTGAGGGAAGCCTGGAGTGCAGGAGAGCCTAACTCCAAAACGAAACAAAAATGACAGTGTAAAGTCAGAGGCAGTGGAACATACCTGTAGTTCCAGCTACTTGGCAAGCAGAGGCAGAAGGATTGCTTGCATCCAGGAGCAGGCTGGGAAATGCAGAGAAACCCTTTGTCTTGGTTATTTTTCTGTTGCTTTGGATCAAAACGCAACAAACGATCAATGCCATTTATAAGAGCTCACTTCTTTTTGCTTTTTTTTTTTTTTTTGCTATGAAGCCCTGGATGTCCTGGAACTTGCTCTGTATAGACCAGGCTGGCCTCGAACTCTGAGATCTGACTGCCTCTACCTCTCAAGAGCTGAGACTAAAGGTGTGCACCACCATCAGGCTCTGAGATTTTTCCAATGACTTTAACTTTTTAACCAAAAACTTTCAGGACAAGTCAGTATGACGTATATTTTGTATTTACTAAGCGGCTTGGTGGTAAGGAGCACTTGCTATTCTTCCACAGGACCCCAGTTTGATTCCCAGCACCCATGTGGTCACTTACAGTTGTCTTCTTTGGGCCTCCAAAGGTACCAGGCATGCACATGGTACACAGACATATATGCAGACAAAACACCCATACGGCATACTGGATTAAAGGCATGCACGACCATGTTCAACTAGGAATGTTTTAAAATGAGATCATAGGGTGGATTCTAGGGTGCCTTGGAGAGGAGTATGGGCTAAAGAGAGAAAGCCATAGACCTCAAGGATTAAATTAAATCCTATTATCCTAGGTTACAAGGGAATTAAGACATGTTTTGACTACAACAGCAACAATCACAATCATGTTTTTGAGATTCTCAAAGGAGTTACTCCTTTCCCAGCTGTAAACCTGTAAGGACCTTTGAGTTTAAAAGTCACATACACTCAGGCCTTCAGCCTGACTCCCCGCCATTTTAACATCGTTATTTTCGTTATCTCTATCGGGAGGAAGTGTATCTCTATGTGGGCTATCTTTGTGGCAAGTTTTGTTAGCCTTGCTGAAATTCTGGACTCTCAGCTGGGCAGCCTTCAGTCAGACTCGGGTAAGAGGCTCCTTTTCCTTGAAATATTCCCTCAACATGCCCATCTCTCTCCTGCCTCCAGTCTCTGCCACTGCCTGGCTGTGGGCTCACACACGTTGGCTTCTCTTCCCTCCTACTTCTCCAGCAGTAGTGAACTTGGCCCTCCACAGACCTGTTGAGGGTGGACCCAGTTAAGTCTCTGCTTTCTGTCTCACACACCACCCTTACAGAAATCCTGTGTTGCCTTGTGGTCCTGTTCACATGATGTGGGCAGCCTGTCTGTATTGATTGGTTGTTTTGTCAACTTGCCACAAGCTGGAATTATCTGAGGAAGCTCAACTGAGAAAATACCTCTATCAGATTAGCCTGCAGGCAGGTCTATGGGTGTTTTGGTTAGTGAGTGCCACTGCGGGCAGTTCCACTCTTAGGCAGGAGGTCCTAAGTTGTATAAGGGTGAGCAAACCATCAGCTACAAACCTGTAAGGGTTTTTCTGTGGCCTCTGGTAAGGCTGCAAGCACAGTCCAGACTTCACTGTTTTACTTCATCCATGCTCAGTGTCCCATGGGGTCTTTGAGGTAGTAGAGTTTCTTCTGTAGTCCAGGCTCACTCTGAACTCAGTCCTACACGGGCTACAAAAGTCCTGAATACCAGGATTGCATACATGAACACACTTCCTTTAAGGGTTGAGAATTGACAAGGCCTTCTAGACAATGCACAGCAAACTGTGTGCAGGTTCCAGCAACTATAGTTTTAAATTATTTTCTATGTGAAACATCACCACCTTTTAAAAGTTATAGATTGAACACACACACACTTTTATTTATTTATTTATTTATTTATTTATTTATTTATTTATTTATTTTGAGACAGTTTCTTTATGTATCTCTGACTGTTCTAGAAGTCATTCTGTAGACCACAGTGGCCTATAACTCAGAGATCCACCTGCCTCAGCCTCCTGAGTGCTGTTATTAAAGCCATGTGCCTCCTTGCTCAACTTCTCTCTTGTAGATGACATTTTCCTTTGAAGATGTTTGTATTTGTGTCAGTGTATGTGGGTGTCAAGAGGCCAGGTGTCAGATTCCCTGGAGGGGATATACAGACAGTCGTGAGCCACCTGACACCGGGGCTGGGATCCAAAGTCAGGATTTCTGGAAAAGCAGTAAGTTCTTAACTTCTGAGTCGTCTTTCTAGACCTATAAATCAACTCTTAATCAACTGGATAATTCTTGAACTGCATCTAAGTAACTATTCTGTTATTTTGTGGGGTGCCCTCCCCTTTCCATTTCATGTTGGGCTTTTATTGCTTCTGGGTAGTAGCTCTTTTGACTTATTTTTAAAATCTTAGGTTGGAGAGTTAGCTCAGCAGTTAAGAACACTTGTTGCCTTCCCAGAAGTGTACTTTTGATTCCCAGCACCAACATGGCCACTAATAATCATCTCTAACTCCAGTTCCAGGGAATCCAATACCCTCTTCTGTCTGGGGGCCCTGTGCACATATGGTACATATGTTACAGATACTGACAAAACACTGAAACACATAAATCTCAAGAAAAACTGTAGGTGACTCATGAAGTGGTAAGTACATACCTGTATATATGCACATATGTATGTACTTATGTATATATGTACGTATGTACGTATGTACGTATGTATGTATGTATGTATGTATGTATGTATGTATGTATGTAGTGAGAGTCACTTCAGATGGTGTTCCAATACATTCACTTTGGGTTGATTCCATTCTGTTCCAAGTCCATTTCGGGACCCTGTTTTTCCTTCTTCCTGTGACATTCCCAACAGCCTAAACCATTCATCTTTGGTGACCCTGCTGGTAAGCATCGTCATCAGGTCTCCACACTGTGACAACTTCCTGTTGTGCTCTCGTGTCATTGTATTTTTTCATTTATTTATTTATTTATATTAGTAACTTTTTAAAAAATGTTAATCAAAGGCTTTATAAGTTTGGTAATGCTCAATAACAAGATGTCCGTACAATCAAAAGTATAACCCAATACCCAACCTAGATATACCAACTATCTTTGAGTTGCGGAGACACATGAACATCCACCTCCATGTTCCCCCGCCCTCTCTCTTCTCCTAGCTCCTCTTCTCCTTACTCCTCCTCTTCCTCTCCTTACTCCCCCACCTTAGCTCCTCCTACATATCACCCTTCCTGTTAAAATACAACTTCTCTCAAAATACAATTAAAGCATAACTATACCAATTTGTATAAGTAAGGTACAAGATAAACCTAATACCCAGTCCATCATTTTGTTGACTAACCAGAACCTCTGTCATCTCTCCTAACTAAAAGACTTAGTTCTGAACCTGGCTTTTTTCTGGGCTTTAGAATGAATGTCAGCTGAAAACCATCCTCTCAAATCTTTTCTCTCAAAGGAAATAGCCTGGGTTGGCTATGAGACTATAAGTCTTCAACCCCATCAGAAATCCAGAATGACTGAATTAACTGAAATTATGGGAAGCACAAAGCATAGCTTCTAAAACTTAGCCAACTTATAGAGACCACTGAACACCTGGACAGTCCCTATACTACAAAACATTGGAGTATCCGATATTCAGCCTTATGGCCCAGGATCATCTGACAGACCGAGTGATGCAGAATTGTTAAGGGCTGATTACTCAGTCGACTATTCCACAAGTGTGTCCTTTTCAGGACAGTAATTTGTCTATAGATGAAAAGAGGCAATTCTTGACTAGTGGCTGTCTCAACCACAACTGGAATAACTCCAAAGATGATCAATTTCTTCTTAGAATCCAAGACAGGAAGCTGTCAGGAGCAGACAGGTCTCTAATAAAAATGAACATTAATGCAGAAATGTTTGTAACATCAATTCTGTGGACTTCTGATGTTTTGAAAACCAACTATCCATGTAAGGCAATCTGGACTGTTGTCTGATAACTCCTCTCAGCTATTTCTAAATAAAATATAGAAAACACCCTAACAATAAACTCAGAGCTATGAATTTGCTATAGGCCCTTAACTCACAGGCTAACTATCTCAAATCAGTTAAGAAAGTTAAAGGACTGGGTCTAAGCCTTGTATTCCTAAATCTGTTATATAGGCACAATGCCTATGAGAGTAACAATATTAATCTCACTTCTATATCAATAAGAAACTTGTACCAATGAAAACCTTAAATTTGAAATCAAAGTAAATTTTGTACCATTTAAGAAATTATAACTTCAACTTAATAACAATTATACAGATTCCTACCAATATGATATGGCTATGCTATATCCTAGCTATTCCTCCCTGTTCCAACAAAACCACTACTTTTCTCTAGAAAGACAGCACAGTATTAACCACCTCAGTCCCCAAGCCCAGGGAATAGGGGCACTGACTCTTCATTAACTTCTTCAAGCTGGTTACGGGCGTTGAGATATTAGAAGAGAGGCAGGGGGAAGAGTAAATTGATAAGCCTCTGACTTCTGTGTCTTCGTTGAATCCAGCTGAAATTCCAGGACATCAGAGGTTCGAGCAGGTCTGCTCAGCTTGCTTGATGAGTAGATACACCAAGGCTGTGTGTTCTGCAATATACAATTCTCAAAACAAATTTTAGGATCAAGATAATTTTTTGTTTGAATTCTGGAATCTAGTCTTCTGGTGGCCTGCCTCTGTCATGTCTAATCCATATATTCTGGGAGTTTCTATGAGGATGTGCTCCCACCATCCTCCCATTCCCGCCTCCCTGCTCTCAAATTCCCCAACACTAGGGAATCCAAACTTTCAGGCACCAAGGCCCTCTACTTCCACTGATGCCTCACAAAGCCACCCTCAAACTATCTATACAGGTGGAACTGTGAGTCCCTCCCTTTGTGTTCTTGGGCTGGAGGTTTTAGAATGGCTACTCCAGCTTGTTTCTTAGGACCATTTCCTTGAAAATTTGTTTTCCAGCCTTTTACTCTAAGGTAGTGTCAGTCTGTGTCACTGAGGTGGGTTTCCTGTATGCAGCAAAATGCTGGGTCCTGTTTACATATCCAATCTGTTAGCCTATGTCTTTTTATTGGAGAATTGAGTCCATTGATGTTAAGAGATATTAAGGAACAGTGATTGTTGCTTCCTGTTATTTTTGTTATTAGAGGTGGAATTATCTTTGCGTGGCTATCTTCTTTTGGATTTGTTGGAAGAGGATTACTTTCTTGCTCTTTCTAGGGTATAACTTCCCTCCTTGTATTGGAGCTTTCCCATTAATATCCTTTGTAATGCTGGGTTTGTGAAAAGATATTGTGTAAATTTGGTTTTGTCGTGGAATATCTTGGTTTCTCCATCTATGGTAATTGAGAGTTTTGCTGGGTATAGTAATCTGGGATGGCATTTGTGTTCTCTTAGGGTCTGTATGATGTCAGTCCAGGATCTTCTGGCTTTTATAGTCTCTGTTGAGAAGTCTGGTGTAATTCTGATAGGTCTGCTTTTATATGTTACTTGGCATTTTCCCCTTACTGCATTTAATATTCTTTGTTTTGTGCATTTGGTGTTTTGATTATTATGTGACAGGAGGTATTTCTTTTCTGGTCTAGTCTATTTGGCATTCTGTAGGCTTCTTGTATGTTTATGGGCTTCTCGTTCTTTAGGTTAGGGAAGTTTTCTTCTATAATTTTGTTGAAGATATTTATTGGCCCTTTAAGTTGGGAATCTTCACTCTCAACTATACCTATTAT
>NW_021604646.1:8181372-8246166 GCF_004785775.1 Grammomys surdaster | reverse complement strand
ATTGGCCCTTTAAGTTGGGAATCTTCACTCTCAACTATACCTATTATCCTTAGATTTGGTCTTCTCATTGTGTCCTGGATTTCCTGGATGTTTTGTGTTAAGAACTTTTTGCATTTTGCGTTTTCTTTGACAGTTGTGTCAATATTTTCTATGGCATCTTCTGCACCTGAGATTCTCCCTTCTATCTCTTGTATTCTGTTGGTGATGCATCTATGACTCCTGATTTTTTCCCTAGGTTTTCTATCTCCAGGGTAGTCTCCAATTGTGATTTCTTTATTGTTTCTACTTCCATTTTTATGTTCTGGATGGTTTTGTTCAATTCCTTCACCTGTTTGGCTGTGTCCTCTTGTAACTCTTTAAGGGATTTTTGTGTTTCCTCTTTACGTGCTTCTACCTGTTTACCTGTGTTCTCAAATTCTTTGAGAGTGTTATTTATGTCCTTCTTAAAGTCCTCTATCATCATCATTAGAAGTGATTTTAAATCTGAATCTTGCTTTCCTGGTGACATGGGAATTCAGGAGTTTCTAGTGTGGGAGAACTAGGTTCTAATGATGTCAAGTACCCTGGGTTGCTGATGCTTATGTTCTTGCACTTGCCTTTTGCCATCTGGATCACCTTAGTGCTACCTGCCCTGTCTCTGACTGGAGCCTGATTTTCCTATTATCTTGGTTGTTTCAGAACTGTGTGGGGTGGGTGTTACTACTGGGGTTAGAGCTGGGGCCCAAGATCTGCTCAGTGCTTGGGCCCAGACCGGAAGGAACTGGTGCTCCAGGCCAGGAGTGAATTCCTGGGTCCCAGTTACTCCCTGTTTGGGGAAGTGTTGCTGTCTCCTTACCTAAGATACTGCCCAGGTTAGAGCTCCTAGGAGGCCTGCTTCCTCTGGGTTTTGTGAGACTGGGTGTAGAGCTGCCGCCCAGGATCTGCTCAGTGCTCGGGCCCAGATCACCGTGTCATTGTATTTTATACATGTAACTTTTAGCAAAAGTTTTGCCCAGAGCCAATGAGATGGCACATCAGGTAAAGGTCCTTGCCACTAAGCCTAACTAGCTAAGTTTGATCTTGGAACCCACACATGAAAGGAGAAAAACAACTCCACATTGTTCTCTGACCTCCTCATGCAAATAGTGACTAACACGCGCACTCACACAGAAATTAAGGGAAAACGTAAAGGTTCTGTCCGGTCAGTACTCGTTGACTCTTTGGTGGCATTCTCCATAGTATTGCATCTTGCTGTAGCCCAGCATGGCTTTGAACCCTCCGTCCTGCCTCTACCTCCTGCCTACTAGTGTTTACAGCTATGTAGACTCTTTATGTAGCTGTTGTGCTGTTCCACACATGGGATACATCCCTGAAGATCCATGTCAGGGGACTTGGGACTTTGTTCTGGCCTAGTGGAAGTTTCCCTAAGGCCCAGGGTTTATGTTTCCTTGTTTTATAAGTGAAGTGTCCTAAAATACAAAATACATGCATGCATGTGTAAGGCACATAAGTCAATGATAACATAGCTTAAAGAATCATCGGTGGCTGGGGCTGTGTAGCTCAGTGGTTAAGTGTGCTGAGCATGTGTGAGGGAAGCCTTGGGTTGAAAATAAACAATCTTGCTAGTGGATGTGGTGGCACACCTTCATGTCAGCACTCAAGAGGCTGAGACAGGAGGACTACCTTTTTAGGTTAGCTTAAGCTATAAGATGAATTCTAGGTCAACCTAGGCTATTGTAGGAGACCCAGCCTCGAACCAACTAACCAGCTATCCTTCTACCCTGAAAGCCTACTTCCCCATCTCATCTCTATTCCAGAGCATATTCTGGTCCTGAGTGTGTTCATCAGTTTTCTGGAACATCTTTGACAGATGTACTCAAGTTGTATGTATATGTATGCATCCTTTAGATATTTATAATTTTCCTTTCACCACCCCATCTCTCTCTACTGTGCACATGCATGCATGGGGGCACACACGATCCTTCTGACACCTTAGCTTTCCCACATTCACAGCTATTAGCTCACCCCTACTGCTCTAAGCCACACGATATGGCCCTGTAACTCACTCCATTCTCTTAAGGGCTGCCTGATTGCACCCTAGGTTCTTGCTCTTCAAATATTTCTGCTTGGGATTTTGGGTTTTAAACATAGTCTCATTGTGTAGCTTAGCCTGACCTAGAACTTTGGCCCAGGTTAGCTTCAAACTTTCAGTCTTCCTGCCTCAGCCTCCAGAGAGCTGGAGTTACAAGTGCACAGCAACGCCTGGCTGGGGTGTTTTTACCTTCTTGTTTGCTGTGTGAGGAAAGTCTTCTCTAACACCGAACGCACTTCAGAAGCATCTGGGAAAGCCTCACCAAACACTGCTGCCCTAGACCCACTCCAGAAGATTCTGATTTAACTGGTCTTTGTAAATAAAATCCAGACACAGGAGGTTGTTTTTATTTCTGGAAGCTGCCCAGTGATCTAATGGTCAGCCAGTGTTCAACTGTCCAGACAAATCCTGCTGTGTCCCCATCTGGCCATGCCTCCACCCTTATCTGATAGGGTTTCTGCTTAGCCTTCTGAATCCCCGTCACCACATACTGTGTGAAGCAACATTTTGTATCAGAGAACTATCTATAGGCTTCCAGCAACACAGACTTCCCTGTAGACTCGTCTCAACCAGGAGTATCTGCAAAGCCCGAGAACCTTCACCTCTGCAGCCTGCCTCGCTTATTCCCCTCATGCTTCAGCTCCTAGCCCCCTTAAGGCCTGTCACCAAAGCCCAGGAAAGATGTGGCCTGCCTCTGCTGCCTATACCAACCAAGTGATTAGAGACCAAGGAGAGACTAGATGCCACACTACCATATTCTAAGCCTTAAACCATATTCTAAGCCTAAACCTTAAAGAGTTAACCCAGAGAGCTGGAGGAATCCTCAATGGTTAAGAATTTAGCTGCTTTTACGGAGAACCTGGGTTTGATTCCCAGTGCCCACATAGTGGCCTACAGCTCTAACTCAGGTCCCAGGGGACTTGATACCCTCTTCTGGGCTCCATGGGCACTGCACACACCTGGTACACAGACATATATGCATATATACCCATAAAATGAAAAAAAAATTTTAAAAGTCAGGTTTGACATGATAGGACATGCTTGTAATGCCAGAGTATTTGGGAGCCTGAGGTTCACCATGAGTTGCAGGCTAGTTTGGGCTACACAGTGAGATTCAGGCTACAGTAGCCAGAGCTTGTTTCAAATGGGAAGAGAGGAAGATGGAGGACAGCCTGGCTTACATGTAACCCAGTCTCAAAAAAACAAGAGCCAATGAGACAGCTCAGTGGATGAAGGTAATGGCTGACAAGCCCGAGGATCTGACTTTGATCCCTGGGACCCACATGGTAGAAGGCAGGTTGAAACCTCTCCTTAGGCTAGTGTCACAGAATCAAGAGTCTGGCCAGAGAAATAGCTATGACCTGACCACTCACTCCAAATTCCTCAGTGTGCATTGGTAGCCAGGCGGAGGCCTGCTCTGGCCAAGGGTTCTCTCTACCAGCCTAGGACCTGACTGAACTGGACGCATTCCTTCTGGCCCTTGTGAAAGGAAAGAAAGACTGCCCACCAGGGCCGTTAACCATGCCAACCAAAACATTATACTTTGTTTGTCAGTCAGAGCTAGGAATCAACAAGCAGGTCTGAAGGGCTTGTGACACTTAGTAAGCCCACAAGGAAGCTCTGGCCCAGGAGATTCTCCTCGACCTGGAGGCCAAAATGTTTGTCCCTCACCTTGGCAACTGTAGAGGCAATCAGCAGGTCTGTGGCTGGCCCAGCTGGTCAGCGCTAAACCTAAACCCAAACCCAGCTGGGGCTGTTCGTTTTTGTTGCTGTGTGACAAATCAGTCAGCCACACACCCACTTATTATCTTGGCTTTTCAGTCAATTGCTCTGGCCTGAGGAAACCTTTTTTGGTTTTGGTACTAGGAATCGAAAACAAGACTTGTGCATATGAAGTCTTCTATCCATGGATCCTAGCCGTTAACTGAGGCAGAGGCTGTGTTCTCATTTGAATCTAAGTCCTCTTCCGAGCTGGCACAGTGGTGACAGAACCAAGTTTCTAGTTGTGGGGCTGTAGCCCCCATTTTCTTGGTGGGGCTATGTACCTCTTAAAACTTCCCCACTAGCTTCTGCACAGGCAGCAAAAGAAAGCCTTTGTTTTCTAGTTCTTTTAAAGGATCAACAGAATGGGCCAAGGATAATCTCCCTTCTAATTAACTAAGTCCACCAGGGACTGTGAGTGCATCTGTAAAACCCTTTCACTTTACCAGAGCCTCTCCACTCAGGACAGAAGAGAAACACCAGCTTCAGGCTTTGCTGCAACTGGAGGGGAGGTAACACAAGCCAAGGGTCACAGGGGTCAACAGAAAGTCTGCTTCTCAAAGGGGCTTTTCACCACACCCATAGCCAAACTTCAGCAGGAGGGACCAGCAGAAGCAGCAGAAGCAAGCTAGGAAGATCAAGTTTCAAGGCCAGGTAACAGCAGGCGAGGTGGATTACAGGTATGTGGGCAGAGGCAGGAGGGAGACTGAAGAAGAAGACAGATCCTAATCTACAAAGGCAGCTCTGGCTCCACTCCTGTGTGACATCGACTTCTTCAAAAACAATTTTCATAGTCCAAGTTGAATGTGGATGACTGACAGACAACCCTCCCCTCCCTGCCACCAAACACAGACACAGAGGCACACTCACAGTAAAAGGGAAACACAGAAACACCAAAGTTTAATGCCTATTTAACAGAAACGACAGAAGGACACAGATACAACACTACAGTAAAACAGGGTGAGGTGAGAAAGCCAGAGGGACACAAGATGGATCACAGCTGGAGGAATGACTCCTTTGGTACCCTTGAGGCCCTTTGACAGCTGACCTAAGGCTCCAAGAAATACATCCTGAGGAAGTTCAGTAGGTGGCAGCATCACTGAGTGGAGCCTGGAGCTTCTTCAGCATAAATATTCAAGGATGTGTAGACTCAAGGGTGGCGAGGGTGAGCACTGTAACACCAGGAGCAGAGGTCCTTAGGGCACATCCTCTCCTAACACTAAGAGGCAGGTCCCCTCATACCGTGGTCTTTCAACACATAGCAGCGCCACACCCCACTGCCCACAGCAGCCTCACTCTGCCACAGCCTCTCCCTGTGTTTTCAAAGTGATTGAATCCAGAGATGGGAGGAGCCCGTGGCTGGAGCTGAGGGCCAGGAGCCGGCTGGAGGAGGAGGTGTGTGTGGGGGCTAAGGTTCCTCCTAGGCATCCTGGAGATTGCTTTTGCTCAGGAGCACCTGCTCTCCAGGCTTGAAGGCTGGCATCCCAAGGTAAGGGCAGTTGGCACAGCGGAAAGCGTCACCCAGGTAGCACTGTGGAGAAACAACAGTCACATAGAGAGGCTAAGGGCCAAAGGAAAGGGCACATACCCTTTCCTTTGTATACCCACAGGTCTCGTTTAATGAAAAGTCAATAAGGGTTCCAGCCATGTGAGTCGGTAACACAGCTGTAACTGATGTACTTGGGAAGCTGAGGCAGGTTTATGGCTTGCCTAAGCTACGAGGGAAGCCCATGGGAAGGAGGCGAGAGGGCTGGTAGTTCCGCGTCTCTGCTACAGGATCACAGCAAGGTCAGCCAAATGGCCAAATAAACATATCCCATGTCAAGGGAGAGACAAAATGGCTAACAAAATAAAAAATGACAGCCACCCTCAGCACAGGCATGAGAATGGAATCCCTCTCAGGAAGACCTCTTCTCCTCACACCTGCATACATGGCCTTTCACACTGGCCTACTATTAGAATACTCAATGACAAATTCCTTACGATCTTCTACTCTGTGTGCAGTTAGGGTGGTCTTAGAGCAGCAGGGGTTGGCGGGTGGTGGGGAGGTGCAGTACGTACATTTCCACAGGCTGACTTGGGCTGAGAGCTCTGCGCCTTGGACTGCTCCCTCTCCAGTTCCTCTGCGAGGCCACAGGTGCTGGGAGAACCAACAGAAACGTCAAATCTCTAACAGTGCTAACTACTGCTACACCTAAGACTTTTCTCTTTATCAAGAGTCAAGTTAAATGCTAGTCAAGTTAAAAGTTAGAAGCAGCAGGCTAGGGGTGAGGCTGCCGGGGAAGACGCAGAGTGAAGGAGGACAGGGGAGCTGTACTGCTGACGTCTGAGGGAAGCAGACCCAGTGCGGCTACAGTTTCCAAGTTCATGAAGAGAAGGAGCTGAGAGGCAGCTCCGTGGCACAGCGCATGCCTAGCATGTGCAAGATATATCCCTGGGCTATGTCTCCAGCATCACAAACATACCATAAAGAAAAAAACAAACAGAAGAAAATCTAGATTTTTATTTGAAATCCTCTCATTTGTAGATGTTGGCAAATTGGAATACCTAAAGACTGATGATGGCTGAACGTGGTGGGCAGGGCTGAAACCCCAGCATTGGGGAGGCCAACAAAGAAGAACTTCAAGTACATGGTCAGCCTGAATTATACTGTGAGACTATCTCAAAAAAAAAAACCCACAACAAAAACAAAGCAACAACAACAACAAAAACAAAATCAAAACAACAAAAAAATAAAACAAAAAAAACAAACCAAACAGCAAGTAGATGAATAAACAAGCCAAGCCTGTCCGATACTAGTAGAAATACCAATACAAAGCCTCCACATTAGAACAGAATGACACAAGTTCCTACAATTTCACTTTTTTCAAACCCCCACCGGCACTACAAAAACAACAGCAGTACACTACTGCAAACTATAGGGAAACAGCAAGAGAATCAGCTTAACAGATGAACCATCACTCCCAGTTCATCCTGAACCTTAAGGTGCCAAAGGACCAGTAGCAGACATAGAAAAACTTACCCTGAGCAACCCAGTCCTTGTAGAAGACACAGGGCTCTGAAATTTAGAGCCTCCTCACCCCCAACATCTATCTACCTAGGTTCCCTTCAATGAAAGTGAACAAATAAATCCATCTAGACACTCAGTTACATGATCAGCCTGCTTTATTTATTTTGAAAAGCTTTTAGAAACAGTCTTTCTATAAGGGCAACCCTGCCTCAGCCTCCTGCATGCTAACCTTGAGCTCAGAGAGATCTGCTTGCTTCTGCCCCTCAAGCACTGGGATGCCCAGCCAGGACGCTTCCATTTTTTAATCTACACCAAGTGTGAGTCTTTGCTATTCTTTAAGGTTTACCTGTTTAGTTTATTCCTCTATATACCTCACATCTCAGAGGAAAACCATTTTCAAGAGAATGAGGCACAGAGAGATGGCTTGACACCTGGAGAGGTACCCAGCAGACCAGACCTGCCCCCCAGAGCTTACCAGTTCTTACAGGCCTTCCTCTTTTTCCCTTCCCCACATGAAGGAGCCTTCAGGGAGGCGGGATCAGGCTTCTTCAAATCTTCTGGGTCTAGCAGCTCATCTGAGTCAATGAGATCCTGGAGAGTGATGCAAACACTTAGCCACACAGCCACGGTCCCTCTGATGAGAAGCTGAGGTAATCCCAGGCTATGAGAGCAAGCACACACAGTGCAAACACCCACTGTGCAGACACAGTAAAAGCAACACCCACTGTGAACTAGGCCATAGGCTGAAGAGGCTAATGGTCCATGGGAGAATGCATGAGGCCAGAAATAGCTACAAAACTGGCTGGTACTGGGACCCCCCCGCCCGCAGCAAGAGAAACGAAGTTGGAGAGAGAGAGGGAGTTTTCATGGGGAGGGTGGGAGCAGGTAAAATGAAGAGAAGTATTATACTTATTTCAATATATGACTAGTCATGGGAATAACATATAATCAAAGGAAGTAAAACATTTTCCATAAAATTTGAGAGGAAAAAAAAAAACAAACAGTTATAAATATATTTGTGTAACTTTTTTTATAACCGTGAAGACAGTTACGTCTGTAAGCTCTGAGAACATAAACCATGACATATTTTGCTCATCATTCTTGCTTCAATAGTAAAGGTGCAAAAACAATTTTCTTTCCTTTCTTTTCTGGGTAGGCCAGGCTGACCTTGAACTCAGATCTGTCTGCCTCTGCCTTCCAAATGCTGGGATTAAATGTGTGTTCCAACACTGCCCATCTTAATTTCTTAAAGACAGAGCAGATCAAAGGTGCAAACACTGGGTTCAAGACAGTGAGCATTCAATGATTTGCCTAGACTGGGGCCAATAAAATGTCTCAGCCAGCTTCTTTCCTGGTTTATGTCTACAAGAATCTTTACTATTGCACATAAAGGGAAAACAAGAAAATCTGTTGGGAGGAAAAACATACTAAAACCATGAAATTTAACATACCACTAGGAAGGATGCCCTACTCAGAGCCATCAACATCAGGCACAACTACAGTGCAGGACCTTAAACACAGTAGTACCCAAAATCTAAAAGGCCACTTTCAGACCTTAAACAGAGTAGTACCCAAAATCTAAAAGGTCACTTTCAGGACTGGAAACCTGGCTCAGTGGTTAAAAGTACTTGCTGCTCTTGCAGAGGATGTGGGTTTGCTTTTGAGTACCCACACAGCAGCTACTAACTACCTGCAACTCAACTCCAGTTCCAGAGGCTCCGACAGTCTCTTCTGGCCTCCAGGAGCACCAGACATGCATATAGAACCTACATATACACATAGATAGACACTCATACACATGAAATTAAATAAAAAATTAAGGTCACTTTTCACTGCAAGGCATGGGGGTGTGTGGGTGGGGAGGACCGGTCAAGTACACAGGGCCAACTCACCATGCTGTCATCCTCCATGTCATTGGCTGAGATGGTCCAGAGCTTGACAGCAGCAGGATCCAGAGCAGGCTTCACTGAGTCAAACAATAAAAGAAAAAGAACTCTTTAAACAGTCAGAAGCAAACTACAAGCAAGCCCCAGCATCTGTAGTGCGTAGACTAGCAGAGAGTGACTCAACAGACTGAGGAGGTAGGAGGGCAGGCTCGGCGCTCAGCTCCACTAGGAACAAAGCATAGCCTTCACACAGCAAAGGAAACCGGCGTTCCTTATCTGTTGGCTTTAAGCTGGATAGTCCATCAGCACTGCCAGCATCTCCCCTAACCGTGCGTGCTGAGAACCTTGCAAGGTACCCCACCTAGTTTCATAGCTGTGGTTGTTATGTGGGGCTACGGCATCCATGCACACTGCTTGTTCCTTGCTAGCGGAGTTTACACCTATAACATGGGTTATAGCACTCTCTCTGCTACTCTAAGGATCTGCAGCGTCAAATGAGAAAAGCAGCAACAACTTCCTAAGAGGCTGAGGTTTACCTCACTCAAACCTGTTACAGAAAAAACCAGACTCTAGTAAGGATGGTGGCCAGGTCACAGTCAGTGATAGGACATTTTCCATCTAGGTCAGGACACTATAAACAATCTATGAGCCTCAGGACTGGGGATTATAGGGGCAAATCCTGGGTAAGGTCTTTTGGGTAAGCACACCACCCGAGACTGTCACTGCCACAGCTGGATACTCAGAACACCCACAAGCTCAATTACTGATCTAAGCTATCCCAATCCTCTAGGAACTATGAAATCGAAGGTCCAAGTCTTTCCTGAGGCCAAGCTTGGGAACACAAGCCTATAACTCTTGCCACTCAAAGGGCAGAGAAGTAAAGACTGTAAACTGAGTCACAGTACTTCATACAGATTAAAGCTAGACAGCAAAAGAGTGCAGTATGGATACGCCAGCAAACTCCTGTTAAATCTCTGCATTCCTCATAGCCAAACACAACTGAGACCTTACAGCTGAATGAGCAGTGTTTACACACAGACGTGCACACCACACAATTTTTTAGGCAGAAGAAACACGGGTTTTGTTTTTAAGCATCTAAACAGGACACATCCTGGAGGATGTTCCACCAACATCAGACCAACAAAGTCCTGTGATTACAGCTCTGACAGAACGTTAGAACATCATCTACAGGGATGCAGCCGGGGAGCAACAAGGAGCAGGGTGATGCATATGAAAAGGTCATGACAAAACCTTTTTTCTGTATGAGTGTTATGTATAAAAATGTTATCACCATTGTGAGGTCTCCTGAGGACAGACCCATCTCCCAGGGCCTGAAGAGAGTTTGTCAACTGAATAAATGACTCAGGCCTCCAAGCTGAGGTGGTCTCAGACAGGCTGCACTAGGAAATATCTATGTGTTATTTCAAGTTTGGAAAATAGTATGTCCAAGATAAAAGCACAGTAAACATCCTGCAGTTTGCAAAGAACAGACATGGAAGGGCCAATCTAAGACTATTTAGATCAGCCCACCCTCCCGTCACACACAGAAGAATGTCCCCAGCTAGTCTTACCTGAAGACTTCTTCTTGAGAAGCTTTAGCTGACTAGAAGAACCCACTTCAAAGTTTGGCTTCTTGCCAGTGACATGGACTGAGAGCAGGCTGTCGCTGTGGTAGCCCAGGTGCTCCTGCACAGACTGCATTTCCTCGGGGCTTAAGGCCTCCTGCTGCAACTGCAATTGAAGACATCCTGCCTATCAGTGCACGATCCTCCATTCACTGTTTCACCAAGCCAGCCATGTGGCTAGCCTGGGCAACAGTAAGTCTCTATCTCAAAAAGAAAATTTAAAGGCCTGAATCACATGAAAGAAAGAGAGAGAGAGAGAGAGAGAGAGAGAGAGAGAGAGAGAGAGAGAGAGGAAGAGGAAGAGAAGAGAAAGAAGGAAGGAAGGAAAGAGGGAGGGAGGAAAGAGGGAGGGAGGGAGGGAGGGAGGGAGGGAGGGAGGGAAGGAAGAAGAAAGAAAGAAGGAATATAACAATACAGCTGTCACTAACACTTCTTCCAAACCAAGAAAATGTTATTATTTTAAAACTTAATTTGTAGAGAAGAATATGCAAGTACAAGCGCATCTGCTTGGCTTGAACATCTCTACTCAACTGTCTAAGTGCACAGCCCATCCAAAGTCTCACCAGTCGTCTAAAGGACAAGACCCTATCTAAGCCTAAGGGCTGTACACACAGAGAAGAACAGAAGCAGTGATCACTGTCCTCCCTGCAGAACAGCCGCCACTGTTAACCAGCTCTAGGAAGACAGTGAAAGCTACCGACTCTTCAGAAGGGATCTGTCCCCAAGGGTTCTTTTTCAAAGCATCCCGTATCTCTCTCAGGCAGCAAGTTTCAAATTACTTCCTAGTTCTGCACAGGACCTATCACCTCACTGCCCCAGCTACATTGACAAACACTCTGTAGGTTTGGGTCGCCCAAGGTTTACATACCTAACAAGGATGGATGTCTACACACTTACCTCTTTTATTTCCACAAGGCCAGAAAGAGTCAGGGCCGAACACAGCTTAGAGGCTGTCTTCATTTTGTCACTGTTAACTGGCAAGGAAAACCTCCATTAATGGCTCCATATGTCAAAGTTGGGAAAACTATAAGGCTCTACCCTATGTGAGTCAGCAGGATATCAAACAGGAAAAACTCACTTTGTTTAATGTCCATATGGTGTAGTGATAACATTTTACCTTAAAAAATCTTTTAGTTATTCAAAGTGGTTTTTTGTTTTGTTTTGTTTTGTTTTTAAGTGAGTATACTGTTGCTATCTTCAGACACACCAGAAGAGAGCACTGGATCCCATTACAGATGGTTGTGATCCATCATGTGGTTGCTGGGAATTGAACTCAAGACCTCTGGAAAGAACAGTCAGTGAGTGCTCTTAACTGCTGAGCCATCTCTCCAGTACCCCAAGTATTCTGATTTAGGCTAGTACAGGTCGTGATTCCATTGTTCTGCTTCTTGGAAACCCCTCCCAAAGAATATTAGATAATGAATAAAGTCATAAACTATGAAGTACATAGAAACCTAAGTACTGTCTCTGTAAAGTTCTGTCAGAGACACCATTTATGACTCAAAGTTTAAATTTCCAGCCAGAACAGGCTGGGAAGATGGCTCAGTGGCTGTAAGCACATACTGCCCTTACAGAGGACGCAAATTTGGCTTCCAGCACCCTCATCAGGAGGCTCACAACAACTCTAACTCTAGCTCCCAGCGGGGTCCAGTACCTCTGGCCTCCTGAACTCATGTTCACATATACCCACACGAGACAGGCAAACAGACAGACATGCACGAAAACACACGGATGAAAGCGCGTGCACGTTTCTTCTCTCTTAAAAATCATAAAAGTAAGTTTCCAGCTAGAAAGCTGGTGTCTGCCACAAACATCACAAGGTCTGTATGTTCACAAGCTATAGATCCAAAATACCTCTATTTCTTTTATTTTACTGTTTACTGGAATATATTTCTACATCTTGATTGAATTTAGTGAAGAAAAAAAAGCTAGAACCCCAGGATTAACAATTCTTACAGCTACACTACTAAGCCAGAAAGGCTTTAGTTCTTGGATTAGTTCTAGCTTGAAAGTCTTGGAATACTTTTAGCTTCTCACGTATTATTCTTTACTCCCAGATTCCAGCCATTACTTTAAAACTCTATTCTGGAATAACCATAGATTCACAGGAAGTTACTATGTGTGCTCTTCCTTACTGCTGGAATGTTCTCTGTGTCAGAGACATGACAGAGATGAATCTTTCATGTGGTGAGAGATTCAGCCATTTTAGGTGGCAATTTCCTTGTATTTATGACCTGGTGGGTCAACCAAAGACCACACCTTTTCAGCTCTGTTGCCTCAGATTCTAACCTCTATCCCCGAGAAAGTAATACTACAGGAGAACCTCTGGCTCAGGGAGACAGAATGTACATGCGAAGACTCAGTTGTGCTAAACTCTCACCTTCTGAGCAACAATACCCTTACCTCCAGTTGTTTCCACTGGTTCTTTCAGAAAAAGACATCCCCCTGGCCGGAGGATCCGGGCCATCTCAGCCAGAACCTCAGCACTGTGCAGAGAGGTGCTACCTGGGACTACACCCGAAAGAATGACATCAAAGCTGGATTCCTTATGGGCAGCTGAAAAGAATAATCAACAGTTGCCTAAGCCAGGAAGCAATCTCCAACCCTCCCGCCAAGCTCCCATAGAGAACACAGGGCATCACCCAGGAGAATGGACCTACATAGCAAATATCAAGCCATTGATAGTAGCAAAAAGTGTGAAGACTGTTCTGCTCTGTATCTTACTAATTCTTAACCTTAGTAAGACCAGGGGAAGAGGTGAAAAAAGCAGCTTTTTAGAATGGGAAAAGACTTCAAAACACAAGAGCATGCAGAAATTACCAACTGCATGCCCAGGTCCACTCTATTTCATCTGAAAAGCAATGGGGTGACTCCAAACAAAACCCAAGTATCACGATCTACAGACAAGCAGCACTCCCATCAAAATGCTTCTAGCCCTTCAAGAAAAGGACAGGTAGATACTCACACTGCAACAGCTGGGTGATGTTTTCCGTAAATACTTGGCCCTCGCTGCCAGTTAACCCTTGAAGTCTATCCACCAGGTTTTTCAGGGCCTCCTCAGGAGATGACTTGTCCCAGAACACTGCCACAAGCTGGCCAGAGGAGATCCCAAACTCTGCCATTCCTGTAGCGCTGTTGGACCTAAACGCTACTAGCAAAAGAAACAAGACAGGACAACAGTGCAGTGTAACCCATGGGCTCTCAACAGGTCTGATTAGAATTATAGCCTCCTCCAACAACCTCCCGCTGAGGGAGGGCTTTACAAAGCTTGTGACCCTTAAGAGCCTGACTAAATGAACCTAGAGCCTCAGGCTTCAGAATCCCAACAGTCCCTGATATAACAGGTAGATGTGACCAATAAGGCAGGGTCAAGACAAGGGGATTAGCATCAAGTAAGAAGGGTGGAGACAGAAAGATTATTTCATCTTTGAGATAATTCAGTTTGAGCTGACCATAAAACAAGCAGGGCATTCATCAGGCAGAAGGACTCAGTAAGGAAGGCAGTGAGTTGGCAGAGAACCTAACCACAGCTACGTCCTTTTAAATTATTTTTTTAATTTATAAACCAAACACTTCTTTTTCATTACTTATAAAAGTTCAACTCCAGTCAATCTGTAGTAAACAATGCTGCCATCCTCTTTAAAGCACCTTCTACATACATCACCTCAAATGACCCTCTGAGCAGTCTGATATTAGGTCATTCCCAGTGTACAGGTAAAGAACTGTGTCAGCAAACACTGTACACACCGATATTATGTGATGTAAAACAAAAACTGGGATTAGAATCCAAACCTATGTTTTAATTATGAAAACTCCCTGCCTTGGGTCACCTTTCTCTTCCACTTGATATGTAGGTCTGTGTACACGATGCTTACTGTGAAGGAGGTCAAGGGATACTTCTCTTTAGCTCCTCCCTCCTCAAACATTAAGGCTACTAAGTTTCTAACTTCAAGTAAGTGAAACAAAGAAGCAGCGGTAGGAGCTTCCCACTCCACACTTCTGACCCAGCAGAGACAGCCCACTCTGCAACAGGGACACCACCACACTCCCAGGCAGACCTTAAGTAACACGCATTACACTTTCCTTGTTAAAAGCATTCAGTAAGGGGCTGGGGGGTGGGGCGCAGGACAGATCAGCAGGTAAAGACACTTGTTGCCAAACTTGATGATGTGAGTTCAGTCTTCACGAACTCATAGACAGTAAGAGAACTAACTTCTGCAGATTGTCCTGTGACAGCCACGTGTGCAGGTACAGCACAGGTGGACACACACAAATAAATAAAACGTAATTTAAAATTTTTATTTCATTTTCATTTCATTTACTTTTTTGGGGAGGAGTCAGAGCCTCATATGGCTCAGGCTGGTCTTGAACTTCTGATCATTCATCCTCTAATTCCCAAGTACTAGGATTACAGGTATGCAACGCCATGTTTGGCTTGAAAAAAATGTTCAAGTAAAAACCATGACCTTTAACTAGTCATCCTTGATTACACAGTGCTTTGTCACTTAAGAAATAATTTACTAATGGTTTTAATTTCTTCAGCAAAATTGAACTCCTTATCTGGCTAGATTCAAAATCCAGCTTCTATTATTCCGAAGTGACTCTTTCCTCACTGTACTTCCAACCACTTTTTGTTTAGTTTCTTACGTGAACATCAGCTCTGTGCTACCCTGACTCAGCAAAAAGCTAAAGTAAAAGGATGCCACGTGCTGTCAGACAGGCAGGATTTTTTGGTTGTTTAGTTTTGGATTTTAAATCCCTAAGAAATACAGCATCAGGAATGAACACTTTTAAGCTTTTAATTGTCACATGGTGTTGAGAAAGAATCTTTGTAAATCTTTAAGGTGGGTAACTTGGGCTCAATCTCACATTTAAGAGCTGACTAGGGAAGGTCAGAGTACTTACTGTTGGTAGGAAGTTATTAAAAATAAGCAACCTGCAGATCAACTTTGTTTCCTTAGGTACAGGACTATGGCAAGTCAACTTTTCTGAGTCTCTTCTTTTTTTCCTGTCAATAAACAGGAACAGTAAATAACCTCATATTCTTAAGACTGATTAAGAAACCCTGGGACAGTAAGTTATGTAAAACACTCAGCAGATGCTGGGACACAGAGGTCAATTAAACAATGTTCTGAAAGGACGCAGGTCCACTACTTCTTTGTTTCCAACAGTCTTGGTAACACCTCCCTCTTCCTCCTTAAAGATGTTTGTAAGGAAGATACCCAGAGCTCCCCTTTCATCCTTAGAACCTCACAGGAGAGTCTCGCCTTTAACATCCCTGTACCAGTGGGATTGTGTCAGGAAATTATTAGAGTAAATAACACATTCTGCTTCGCATGACAAGAGAGACCTCATGAGTAAATTAAACCTTAAACGTCCCCTCCATCAAAACACACACACCTATAGCTTCTAGCCAGCATTTCCTTAATAGACAATGTTCTTTTAAGCTCTAGAAGTATAACAATTTTCGTCTGTTTTGTTTGCTTTTGTTAATCTATTAAAAAAAAATAGGCAGCTCGTTCTACAGAGCAAATTCCTGGACAGCTTGGGCAAACAGAGAAACCCCATCTCAAAAAACTAAAAACAAACAAGAAAACAGCAACAACACCAACAAAAAAACCGAAAACGACAAAACCAAAATTATTTAAAGAGAAAAAAAATATTCCAGTGCCTAAGCCAGCATTCTTAGGAGCTGTGACTCAGGGTTGTTTCACAACCAAAGAGGTGAAGTAGAAGTCAATGTCACATAACTGACTTTGTTTATTAGACACTTTTCCAACTGACACTATCCACCCACGGCTTTTTTAAAATGTTACTAGCAGGTGAACAGGCATTTGCTTTTAATACTAGCACTCTCAAGACAAAGGTAGGCAGATCTCCGGGAGCCTGAGGCCAGTCTGCTAAGTTACCAGCAGGCAGTAGAGCAGATGCCTCTGAGAGTAACTTCTGGAGATGGGCTTACCTATCTTTAAGTCATTTAACAAGCACAGTCTTAGGCTTGTGGTCCCATTTAAGGTGGCAGAGAGGCTGGAGATGACTCAGCGGTAGCAGGTAAAGCTGATTAGGGATAGGGGCACAGTTCAGTGGTATGTGCTTAACTTAGCATGTCCTGGGTTCAGACTGTAATACCTCAAAGCCAAACAAACACCAACTTAATAGCTAAAAGCGTCGGAGCCTGCATGTAATCCTAGCTCTCTTGGGAGATTGAGGAAGGAGCGTGAGTTCTAAGGAGTTTGGGTCTCAGTGAAACTTTTCTCTCAAAAACCATTATCAGGGTTCTGGGAAGGGCGAGCCTGTGCTTTGCAAGCATAAAGAGTTTTAGCCCCAGAAGCCATCTAGAAAACCTGGGTGTGTGGGCTATCAAGAGGATTCAGTCAGTGGGTTAGGGGTGCTTGCCTCACAAGCCTGACAACCTGAGTTTAACCCTCAGAACTCAAAGTGGAAGCAGAGAATCAACTTCTGAAACTTGTCCTCCGACTTCCACTGTGTACAACGGCAACCTCCCAACACACGCAAAATAATACAAAATATAATATATGTATTCTTTAAACGCTCGTGTGGCCAGGTGTGTAATCCAGCACTGGGGAGATAGAACCCAGCCTTAACTGGTAAGCTTCAGGCCAACTAGAGGCCTCGTCACAAAGAAGGTGGACACAGTTTGATGAAAAACCAGGTTGTCCTCTGGCCTCCACACACACATGCATATGCACCTCCACATACATGTTCCCTCCATGACAACAGACACACACCGTTTACTTCTAGCAAACACCAAGCCGTCCCTGGTGGAGCAGCGAGGCGCCCCCGCTCCACTCTGAAGACTCGTAGCATGGATTCAGGAACGCCAAGACGCTGAGAAGCGAACTTCTCCCAACAAGGCTTGTTAGTGCTAGATCTCTGGACCACACCCTGGAACAGGGTCAACTCTCCAGGACAAAAGCCTGGGTGGATCGGTTTATAAACAAGCGTCCTAGGAAATAAGTGCCAGGCTCCAATGGACAACCTGTGGCTTCAGGTTCTCCCCACCTTTGGAGCTTTCCGCCAAGTGCCCTGGAGGAGACTCAAGGTCACCACAGATGGCTACGAGTAAACTGGCGGTCCCGATGTCAGCTCCGGGTTTCACGCGGCAAGAGGCGGCAGAGGAGCCCCGGCTTCAGGCACGCCGCGTGCAGGGCCCCCGCCGCCGCGGCTCCGGCTTTCCCAGGCGTGCCAATGACCGCGCCGGGAGCCAAAGCGAGAGCTCGGAAGACGAGAGTGGCCCCATGGAGGGCCGTTAAGCCCGGTCAGATGCTCGAGCCCTCCCGAGCGTCCTCACCTTCCTCCCCAGCCGGAAAACCCGCTCCGAAGACGCGAGCTTCTCGTTCCCGTATATCGCGATAAGACGCACAGCACCTGAGTCCTAGAGAGCCGACGCGGCCCCGCTGACGGCGTGACGCTACCCGGCGCGTCGCCGCCCTCAGCGTGCGTGCCCACTTCCAAGATGGCGGCGACGGCAGCAGCGTCTGGTGTCCTCGGCCGGTTGGGCTGGAGGCTCCTGCGGCTGCGGTGCCTGCCCGGTGAGGTGACAGCCGAGCCGGGACGCGGGAGGAAAGCGGGAAGGAGGCGCAGGGCGGATCTGGGCTTGGAGTGGGACGACAGAGGCTGTGGTGGGGGCTAGCAAGGTGAAGGGCATCGGCGTGGAGCCGCTGGAGTCGCGAGCTGGAAAAAGCCACTTACGGGTTTCAGTCTCCGGACTTGAGCTGTGAGGGGCAGTGGGGCAGTCCTGTCACCCCGATTTCCCAGAGGTAATGGAGCTTCAGAGAGGGCTCGGTGTGCCCAAGGTCACAGAGCTCGTCCGCGGCGAAGCGTTCTCAACTCCGTCGCCGTAGGCGCTGTGCCAGCCTCGCTGGAGAAACCGACCGAACAGCTACAGAGAGCGTCCAGTCCGTTCTTTTCCCCAGAGTCAGTTATTGCCACACCATGTCATTAAGCTGGTGACATTCGTCATTGCTGCCATATGCCTCGTATTCTTATTTCCACATTAATTGTAGACGTTTACTTTTAAAAACTTTGTACACTGTCGTTAAGTGGAAAAGCAAAAATCGCTGTCCATAAGTACAATCTTTTCTGCACTGACACGTTAACAAAAAGATATGCAACTAAAATCTCCGTGGGCCAAAGAGATTTCGAAGCCATACTTTGGGGATTCCTTACTTCAAATTTTGTGGTCATTTGCTCCATTTCCTGTGCATATGCCAAATGCTGATGGTTTTGTCCATGAGGTTCTGTGTTTCTTTCCATGTTATTATTTTTCAGTGACTTCCTTTTTGTCATTTTTAGCTAAAGTTTCAAACAAAATATGTTTAGCAAAAATAATGCAATGTGAGCCAACAAATCTGGTCTTAGGTATTTACCCATAAAATTGTGTCCACAAAAAGTTCAAGTGTATTCATGACAACTTTATAATGACAGGGCCCCAAAAAGCCAAACAGTCGTCTTTCTTCAGTACTATTCAAGCAATTTACAACAGGTACCTCCAAAGTACCCATCCCCTTTCTAAACTTTTCGAGACAGAGTCTCACTCTATATCCCTGGCTGACCTGGAACTTGCTATAATATAGACCAGTCTGACCTTGAACTTGCAGAGATTGGCCTGCCCCCTGCCTCCTGAGTGCTTAAAGGAGTGGGTCACCATGCTTTTCTTTTTTATTCGTTTTTTGTTTTGTTTTGGTTTTTGAACTTGTTAGTCCTGTCTCATCCTGAGTTATATAGGAAGACTATGACTCAACATAATATGGGCTGATCTTTTGATTTGTGTGTGTGTTTAAAGCAGTTGAGGTTTAACAAAGATTTCAGTGTAGGCTTATTTAAGCACAAGGGTTGAGGGAAAAAGACAGGCACTGAAAAGACAGATCCAGGAAAATGGCTTTTCAGAGAGTTGAAGAAGACAAAACATTTCTAAGTGTTGTTATAGACTCCTCTAAGAGTTACCTCGACTGATCTTGTGAAACTGTACTAATTAGGGGGGCTCGGCAGTTAGGAGTACATGCTGCTCTTGCAGAGGATGCTAGTCTGCTTCCCAGCACACATGCTGGGCTGCTCATAACCACCGTAACTGCAGCACCAGGGAATCTGATGCCTTCTTCATACCCACACTCAGATTGACACAATATATACATAATTTAAAACTAAATAATGGTCTGGAGAAATGGCTCAGTGGTTAAGATTACTAGCTGTTCTTCCAGAGGACCCAGGTTCAGTTCCTACCAGTCACATGGGTCCAGCAGCCTCTTGTAGCCATGGACACAAGGCATGCAAATGTAGCACGGGCATACATACAGGCAAAACACCCATACACATACATTTAAAATGTATGCTAAGCAGGGCTTGAGAGATGGCTCATTAGGTTAAGGACACTTAGGGTTTTTGCAGATGTCCTGGTTCAGTTCCTAGCCTCCGATTCTGACCTGTGTGGGCATCAGGCAGACATGTGGTACACATGCATACATGCAGCCGAGACACTCATATACATAAACAAATCTTTAAAAATTAGCCAGACAGTGATGGCTCATGCCTTTAAAAAGGCTTTAACCCCAGCATTCAGGAGGCAGAGGCAGGCAGAACTCTTGAGTTCAAGGCCAGCCTGGTCTACCAAGTGAGTTCTAGAACAGCCAGAGCTACACAGAGAAAAACCTGTCTTGAAAAACCAAAGAACCAAATAAATAAATGAATTAAATATACGAAACAAAAGAAACTTTAAAGAAATCCAAGGAGAAGCAAAAACTAATCTAGGGTGTAAGCTTCAGAAAAGAAGAACGGGAGCTAACTGAGAGGGTGAGAGGGGATTTTCTGGGTGATGATAATGCTTGTCTACATAGGACTTGTGTTCTACAAGTGTATGCATTTGCACTGCTTACAGGACCGTGTTTAAGATTTATATATTTCATCTTGTATAAACAGTCCATAAAGGGACAGTGAATAGTAAGCTGTACTGTTAGGTGGGCTACAGTGTTGGAGATGAAGAAGAACTGAGATCTGCAGTAAGTAATGAGAGTAAAGTGGGTTAATGGAGGCATGATAACCGTGCAGCAGCTGGAATGATATGCAGGTGTTCACAGTTCTTCAACTTCTCGACGTGTTTGCAAATTCTGATGGTAAAATGTTGGGAAAAGAAAAAGGTAGTTTCAAACACTGCTGGTATTTCCTAAGGTAATGAGGCTGCAAGCGCCAGGGAGATGGCTCAGAGGGTAAAGTGCTTGAGTGTGAGGACCAGAGTTCTGGTCTTCAGAACCCATAGAGGATGCAGCATGTGGTGGTGCGTGCCTTTGATCCTAGCACTCAGGAGATAGAGATGCAGATTTCTGGAAGTTTGAGGCCAGTCAAGACTGCATAGTGAGACCTTGACCTCCCCCCTCCAGAAGAAGAAGAAGAAGAAGAAGAAGAGGAGGAGGAGGAAGAGGAAGAGGAAGAAGGGGAGGAAGAGGAGGAGGAGAAGGAGGGAGTCACCAAAGGTGGAGTCCAGGGATCTTCACCAAAGGTGGAGTCCAGGGATCTCTAGTGCAGGCTGGCTAGTAAGTAAGACATACTTACTAGCCATATGCTTTTGGGCTTGGTTGAGAGAGGGTTGATTTATGGAGGGCCTGCCGCGGAGAACAGATGCTTTGGGGGTGATTCCCAAAGTTGACCTCAAACCTTCACCTACTTGTGCACGCTCACCCACCCACATACATGCAAACATGCATATGCACACACATACACACAATGCACACAAACATGGAAAGGGAAGAAAAGAAATGCCATGTAAACACTTGGAAGGTAGGCACTGTCATGTTCACATTTAGGGGTACCATAACAACATTGTCATTGAGTAAGTAGAGATTAATACTCTCCATTTGTGGGGTTTTAAAAAACTGTATATTAAGGGGCCAGCAATATGGTTTAGTGGGTAAAGGTGCTTGACACAAACCTGAGCTCCATTGTCAGAAAGTATGTAAAGGTGGGAAGAGAGAACCAGCTCCACAGAGGTGTCCTCTGAGCTCCAAATGTGTCATAGAATGAATATTCATGCACACAGTAGTAATTAAGACAATTATTTTCATCTGCATATTGAGGGAAATGTTTTATACAGAGCCATATAGCTGACCAATGGTAGAAACAGACCAAGAGGACAGCCAGGTCTTATGTTAACTGCATTACATGCCTCAAGGTTCCTGTTTTACTCAAGGTGACTGTGGGTCACTCCACATTGGAATGATGGCTGCAGAAGCATCCCTGCTGTGCATTTCCTCCTCATTACCACTCTGGGTCACAGAGAGTCTTCCATGGTGAATGTCTGTGACCAACAGTCTTGTTTCTATTTCAGTGGCCCACTGCCGATCACCTCTGATGCCACGTGCCTTCCACACTGCCATGGGGTTCAAGTCTTCAGAAGAGCAGAAGCAGCAGCCTCCCCACTCTTCTTCTCAGCAGCATTCTGAGACACAGGGGCCAGAGTTTTCTCGTCCACCCCCCAGGTCAGCATTAGTGTCTACATCTACCCTGTTGCTGGCCATCTTGCATGCTTCAGAATGTATTTCTGTCTTCAGCATCCTCTCCTACCTTCAGACAGTTTTCTTCTTTTCCTTCCTTCCATTCCCTTTCTTATTCCCTCCTCTCTTTTCTTCCTCTCTCCTCTTCTCCTATTCCTTCTTTTCTTTCTGATAGGGTCTGATTTAGCACTTACGTTTTTTGGGTTTTGTTTTTTGAGACAGGGTTTCTCTGTGTAGCCAGGGCTGTCCTGGAACTCACTCTGTAGATCAGGCTGGCCTCAAACCTAGAAATCTGCCTGCCTCTGTAATCAAGTATTGGGATAAAAACCATGCATCACTACTGCTCAGTTCTCTCTCTCTCTCTCTCTCTCTCTCTCTCTCTCTCTCTCTCTCTCTCGTGTGTGTGTGTGTGTGTGTGTGTGCACATGTTGCTCTGTTGCTCTTATTGAGCTGGTAGTACTTACTGTGTATCTCCAGGTTGATAGCTCAAACTTGCCTTGAATTCTGGGAATCTTCCGGCCTGTCTCCTAAATACTGGGATTACAGTTATGCTACTGTGCTTGGCTACTTTCAGTCATTTCTAAGGCTAAAAACAGTGCCTTTTCATTTTAGAAAAGCATTGTGGAAAACACTTGAAATCATACATAGGGATAACTCAGCTAACATAAAAATGTCATTTCTAAGGCTAAAAACAGTGCCTTTTCATTTTAGAAAAGCATTGTGGAAAACACTTGAAATCATACATAGGGATAACTCAGCTAACATAAAAATGTCATTTAGATATTTCTATAAGTTTTTTTTTTTTTAAGCTGAGATCTCACTCTGTAGCCTAGGCAGGATTGAACTCAGTAATCTTTCTGACTCAGCCTCTCAGGTGCTAGAATTATATAGATAAACACCATAAGGAACTCAACAGTAGATTCACAACGTCTTTCCACAGTTTGTATCATTAGATCTGTTTTTCATGTTAATCCTTCCACTGGAAATTGAAATTTCCTCAATAGAAAATTAGAGCATTCATCAGGTTTTCTACAGTTTTGGTTGTTTGAGAAAGGTCTCACTTTGTAGCCCTGGCTAGGCTGGAACTCTGTGTAGACTATGCTGACCTAGAATTCAGAGACCCGCCTACCTCTTTCTCCCAAGTGTCAGGGTAAAGGTTATGTGCTTCCATGCCCAGTCCAGTTTTTCTAGTTTTTTAAAAAGTACTGGGGGGGGTATGTGTATATCTATCTGTTGTGGTATGTGCACATGGGTGCTGGTGTCAAAAGGCCAAGAAGAAGGCATCAGATCTGGAGCATAGCTTATCAACAGCCGTTAGCTGCCCAGTATGAGTGCTGGGAACTGAGCCCTGATCTTCTACAAGGGTAGTAAATGTTCTTCATTGCTGAGATAGTCTCCAGCCCCTGTTTTTTGTTTATTGATTTATTTGAGATGTTCTCATGTAGCTAAGACTGGCCTTTGACTCTGAACTTGCTCCTGTCTTAACCTCTCATGGCTGGGATCGCCAGCATGTACCCAGCTAAAATGCTATGCAACTCAACAAATATTTTTGAGGATCTATACCTGTGAGTAGAATAACCATTTTTCATACTCTCTTGGACTTACAGCCTGGTGCAGACATAAGGAAAGCATTTAATTAACCATGTGCTAGCAGAAGCGTCCAACCTATGACTCTGCAATAAGACCTCCAGATCTATTGAGCTCTATCCATAGCTTTCCCAGGTTGTCTAAGGATGGTCAGCAGAAACCCAGGCTACTACAGCACCATTGTCTTCATATCATAAGAACTCAAATCCCTGGACACTTTCTTACTGAGGGAGGAGGGGAAAGATAATAGGATTCGAACCTTGTTGGTATTAAAACACCCATACTAATGAAGAAGCGAAGCCCCTCTTAACATGCTCAGAGGGGACCCAGAACCTCTGTTTCTAGTTGGCTCATTCTGCATTCCTGGCTGTAGACAGTGAGGTGTAATGTGTGCTGCATTCTGTGTCTCAGGTACACAGACCAGAGTGGAGAGGAGGAAGAGGACTATGAGAGCAAGGAGCAGCTGCAGCATCGCATCTTGACAGCAGCCCTAGAGTTTGTGCCTGCGCATGGCTGGACTGCAGAGGCCATTGCTGAAGGAGCCCAGGTAGGTAGAGGTGAGGGTGGTGCAGCAGAACCCAGAGTCAGAACCCCAAAGGGCCTCATGCTTCCAGCCTAGGTCAGAGCTGCACAGCTACAGGATTGTCTGCGGTTTTTTTTTTTTTTCTTTCTTCCCTATAGGATAGAGATGGCTTGCTTGCTTACTTGTCTTCTGTGTATCTCTCTGTCTCTGTCTATCTGTCTATTGTCTATCTGTCTGTCTGTCTATCTATCTATCTATCTATCGATCGATCGATCGATCGATCGACAGAGTCTCTCTACTTAGCCCTGGCTGTCCTAAAACTTACTATGTAAACCAGGCTGGCCTCAGACTCACAGAGATCCTCCTGCCTCTGCCTGTGTGCTACCAAACCAAGCTATTTTTTAGTTATTAAAAGAATGCACCATAGAGCTGGCTCTTGGGAGTTATGTCCTTAGGCAGCTTGTTTTATAGCAGCAATGTTTGTTTGTTGGTGGCAGGGTCTCTGTGTAGTCGTAGCTGCACTGGAGCCTGCTATCTAGACCAGGCTGGCCTGGAACTCAGAAAGATCCTCCTGTTTCTGCCTCCAAGTTCTGAGACTAAAGGCATGTGCCACTATGCCTGGCTTAAGAAGCACTGTTTTTAATGCATTGATTTAAAAAAAAAATGCTGGGATAGGCATGTGGCTGTGCTACAGTGCTTTCCTAGCCTGCATGAAGCCCTGGGTTTAACTTCTAGTAGCACATAAAACCAAGTGTGAACAAGTCGGTGGTGATGTGGATCTCTGAGTCTGAGGCCAGTCTGGTCCATAGAGTGAGTTCTGGGACAGCCAGGGCTACACAGAGAAACCCTGTCTCTAAAAACAAAACAAAACAACAGCAACAAAAGCCAGGTGTGGTGTTGCATATCTGTAATTCCTTCATGACTCAGAAGAGTCAGAAGGTGGAGTCATGAAGCTCAGAGGTACCAAGTGAATGCAAAGCCAGCCTGCACTACATGCACTCCCTCCTTCCCGTAAAAAGCAAGAAAAGAAAGACATTGCCATTAATCTGTGATATGTCACCAGTTCTGTGAAGCACACTGATTTTGTTTTAAATTATATTTCCTTACTTTTTGTGTGTATATATCTAGTATGTGCTCATGTATAGAAGTCAGAAGGGAAATACCATCTTCTATCAATGTGGGTCTCAGACATTGAATTCAGGTGGTCCTGCCTGCCATGGTGGCAACCTTGGAGCCTTTCTCTGATGAGCCATCTCTATGTCCCCTTTTGTTTTGTTGTGTTTTTCTTTAATTTAGAGACATTATATAGCCAGGGCCAGCTTGGAATTATGTAGACAAGACTGCCCTGAAACTTGTCATGCTGACTCTACCTCCCAAATACTAGAATTACAGGCATGTGCCACCCTGCCCACAGCTTTCAGTGCCTGTTCTTTTGACATGAAAAAAAAAATTAAGAAGATGTTAGTCTATTCTTTAAATACTTACTGAGCAATATAGTGTAGCAGGCACTGTGTCAAGGATGGCGACAGTGAACACATGACAGAGTTCCACCTCCTTTTTTTTTTTTTTTTGGTTTTCGAGACAGGGTTTCTTTATGTAGCCCTGGCTGTCCTGGCACTCACTCTGTAGACCAGGCTGGCCTCAACTCAGAAATCCGCCTGCCTCTGCCTCCCAAGTGTTGGGATTAAAGGCGTGCCACCACCACTGCCCAGCCAGAATTTCTCCTCTTGTTGAACTCAGTCCAGTAATATTTTTCTTTAAACTTAAGGATTTATGTTTATTTTATGTGTGTGTTTTGCCCCCATGTATGTATATGCAGCATGTATGTACCTGTGCCTAAAGAGGGAGCATGGAATCTCTCAGGACAGATGACAATGTGGTTGTGAGCTGCCATATAGGTGTTAGATCAGCAAATATTCTTTTTGTTCTTCTTAAGATTTATTTATTTATTTTATGCATATGAGTACACTATAGCTGTCTTCAGACACACCAGAAGAGGGCATCAGATCCCTCACAACACAGTCACAATGTGGTTGCTGGGAATTGAACTCATGACCTCTGGAGGAGCAATCAGTGCTCTTAACTGCTGAGCAGTCAGTCTTTCCAGCCCACAGCTAGTATTCCTAACTGCTGAGTATTCTCTCCAGTCTCCGGAGTCTGACACTATTTATGTGTGCAATGCTGGGATTGAAGTAGATCCTCAGGCATGTTAGTTAAAGCACTCTTTGCCACTCAACGATGACCCAAAGCTTCTTTTTTTATAAGCTTTTAAAATTACTTTCATTTCCATGTGTATGGGTGTTATGGGTGTGTGTCTGCCCACCACATGCATGCCTGATGCCTGTAGAGGCTGGAAGAAGTTGTTGGTTCTTCCTATATGGATTGGACTTACAGTAGATGGTTGCAAGCTGCCATGTGGGTGCTGGGAATTGAACCCCGTCCTCCGGAAGAGCAAGTGCTCTAATCACTGAGCCATCCCTCCAGTTCCTACACTTTATTTTAAGACAGGGTCTTCTTTTGCTAATTTAGCCAGACTGCCTTAAAGTCACACCAGCCCAAGCAAGTCTTATTTATTGTATGTTGAGAATGGGAACTTAGCCTAAAGTATGCTAACTAAGTGTTAGCATTACTGAGTTTTTACTATCCATTATATTCTGGGGCTAGCATACAAAGAAATGAGTTTCATTATGACTTTTCATACCTCTATATTATTATTCTGTTTGCATTCATTAGTCCCTATTCCTCTTCTGCCTGATTTCTCTCTTGTTGATCTTTCTTCTTCCTCCCCAAATAGGTTCCCATCTGCTTTTAAGACATATATTCTATTACATTCCCTTGTCCCTCATTTTTAGACCTCTTCCTCCCTCATAGTCTTTCTATTTCATGTCACATGCACACGAATCTAAATTCTGCTCATGAGAGAACACTTTGAAGTATGTGTTTTTCTGAACCTAGCTTATTTCACTTATCAAAATGATACCCAGTTTCATCAGCCTTCTTATGAAAGCCTTCATCTCACTCTTTACATCTGACTATAGTTCTTTTATGTATATTTGCAACATTTTCTTTATCTGTTCATCTGTTAATGGGCAGATCAGGACGGGATCCATGTCTTGACTATTGAGAGTAGTATAACAATAAACACGAGTGTACAAGTATCTCTGTAAACGATGACTTAGCCTGCTTAAAGCACACACCAAGGTGTGGTATAGCTAGATCAGACAGTAGTTCTCTTTCAGTTTGTTGAGAACCTCCATACTGATGTCCACAGTGCCTGTACCAGTTTACATGCCACCAGTGATGTTTAAAGTTCCCACCTTCTTTATCAACAGGCACAGTAGCTCATGCCTGGAATCCCAGTGCTTGAGAGAGGAATATCGCTCCAAGTTGGAGGCCAGTAAACCCTATAGTCCAGGCCTGCCTGAGATAGTGAAGTACTCTCCAGGTTCCTCTTTTCTTATTCTTGCCATCATTTCTTGTCACTTGTTTTCTTGAAGCTAGCCATTCTGTCCAGGGTGAACTGGAGTCTTTTGTTTGTTTCAAGATAGTCACTTGTTGGCTAGACGGGGCTCAGATTTGCTGTATATCTGAACTCCAAACTACTGATCTCCCTACTTCTGCCTTCCAAGGATTGGAATTACAGGTTTGTGCCACCATGCCCAGCCCTCAAAGCAGTTTTGTTTTAAATGAAATTTGTTGTTGTTTTGTTGTTGTTGTTATTGAGTGTGGATGAATTTGTGTGTGTGTGTGTGTGTGTGTGTGTGTATGGGTGCATGCATGAGAGGGGGGGAGAGAGAGAGAGAGAGAGAGAGAGAGAGAGAGAGAGAGAGAGAGAGAGAGAATATGAACATGAGAATATCAACCACTTGTAGGGCATTGGTTCTCTTGGAGCCAGAGTTAGAGGAGATTATAAGCTACCCAGTGAGGGTGCTGGGAACTGAACTGAAGACAAGAACAGCTCCTGGAAACTAGGAGTGGAGCTGTATTTCTTCACAGGCTTCATTCTCTGGGTCTAGCATTTTGCCTGTGTATTTCTGATTTGTTAGCACCTAGCCCTCCTCCAAACTGGAGGTGTCAAGCAAACATAGGGGTCTGAACTTAAACTTGAGGAACTAGCAGACCTCCAGATGTCTGTTTGAGTATTCTAGCATGTGTCAGGATGTGAGTGTATGGGCAAGAGCATAAAGTGGAGAGAGAATACCAGTGTTATGCAGTGACTCACGCCTGTTCCCAACACTAGGAGTCTGAGGCAAGATAACTGCTGCATATTTGAGGGCAGCCTGGGCTACATATTGAGAACCTATCAAGAGAGTGGCTGGGAAGGAGGGTATAGGGGTAGGTCTGGGTTACAGCATCTTAGTACTGGAGAAAGAACAAAAGCCATCTTCTGTTGGTTACTATAGCAATAGCTATTGGGATCCTGGGTCAGAATCAGAGCAGGAGAGCTGTAGCATGGAAGAAGTAGGAACCATTAGGCTGACAAGGCTGTCAGGAGGGGAAGCAGACTGGAAGGAGAGCATGGTTGAACACAAGGGAAGAGGAGGGAATCGTAAGTGAGGGTGCAGATGATAGAAGGTGGCAGGCAAAACCAAACCCATGCGATTCAATTCCTAAGGCAGGGTTTGCAAGATCTGGAGAACAGGTGGAAGGACTGGCCTCGGACATGTTAGGAACAGAGTTGGAGAAGAAAACTTTGGGGTTGTTGTTTTTTGTTTTTGAGAGGATCTTCCTATGTAGCCCTGGCTGTCCTGGGTCTCACTATATAGATGAGGCTAGCCTCAAACTCACCAGGTTTAGTTTCTGAACATTAAGGGAATTCCCATGGAATGACTTTTGTTTTCTTCATGTGCATGTGATAGCCTGGAGAACCTGAGGTTAGGAAGGAGTGGAGGGCAGCAAAAATTTGTGGGAGAGGGCAGAAATTGATAGAACAAATGTGAGAGAAATTAATAAAATTGTTTGGAAAAATTGGATGAAACGGAATTTTCTGAAGGGGCTTTCCGCACCTGCTTATCTTCTTTTGTTCTGGGTGTATGATACCTATGGACCCTGCCAACCCAGTTTGTGGTGAGAGCTGTAAGCCTCAGTTTCTTGTTTTGTAAAGTATAGCCACGACATGCCCACTGAGCCGAGCCAGTATGCAGTTTGGTGAGATGGTACGTGCAGTGTGCACGGCGGCCTGCAGTGGTTGGGCAGCTGCTGTTCATGTGATAGCTGTGCTCTCCTACAGGAGAGAGGCAGTTCTCCCGTCCAGCAGGAGGAATTCACGCTAATGTGGTTTTGTTCCTTTCCTGCCATCTGTTCCTACTGCCATCAAGGTCCCGCCTGCATAGGATGCCCAACAAACAATATGGAGCAGGGAAGCAAAGGGCATCTCTGACTTATTTAATTCCTCAGTGCATCCAATAGAAAACAAATGTGTTTTAAACAACTGACAGACGCATGAGGTGTAACTCGTGGGTTAAAAAGCCGGAATCGGAAACCAAATAAATACTTTGTTTCTGTGTTGCTTTAGGGTGGTTTGGTTTGGGTTGGGTTGGGTTTGGTTTTGGTTTTGGTTTTTTAAGAGATAAGATCTCTCTGTGTAGCCCTGGCTGTCCTGAAATTCAATCTGTAGACCAGGTTGGCCTCAGATTCAAAGGTCTGCCTGTCTCTGCCTCCCGAGTCCTAGGATTAAAGACATGCCATCACCACAGCCTTGTGTTGGGGTTTTTTTCACAGTAACAGAAATGAAACTAGAACCTTTCCATACTAAGCAAGATTCCTATGGTAGACTCCTGACTTTTATGTGTGGTTGTACACCCATCCTCGAGCCAGCCACTGACCTCCAACATGTAGACCTGGAGTCAGGCTTTGCACAGATTAAGGACTTGGTGGACCAGTGGTGGTCACTGAAATCACAGGAGCATAGCATTAGGGATCGCCGTTGAAGACCCGGCCTCTGTTAAAGGGTGAGGTATTGGGAAGCAGGCTAGAGTGCTTACCCACCACTCTGCTATTTTCTCTCCTGTAGTCCTTGGGTCTCTCCAGCGCAGCAGCCAGCATGTTTGGGAGCGATGGCAGTGAGCTGATCCTGCACTTTGTGACCCAGTGCAATGCTCGCCTCAACCACGTGCTGGAAGAGGAGCAGAAGCTGGTGCAGCTGGGCCAGGCAGAGTAAGTTTCGTGGCATGATAGCTCAAAGTGGCAGCCAGGGATCGGCCACTTGCCCCACTAGCTGTCCCCAGGAAGCTGATAAAAGAAGTGCCCAGAGTAGTGCTAACAGCCTGGACAGGTCTGAAATCCAGCAGCCATTCCTCCCGGGGCTGCATAGGAAGTGTGGCCCCAGCTTTTGAACTAGAAACACACTGTTTTCTTTTCCCTCTTCCAGGAAGAGGAAGACAGACCAGTTCCTGAGGGATGCAGTGGAAACCAGACTGAGGATGCTGATCCCCTACATTGAGCACTGGCCCCGGGTACAGAATCCATATTGAGCTCCAGAGCAGCAGTAGTACCGCCCCATCCTCAGCACCGTGCACTTGGAGGACCTAGCACGCCACTGAGACATTAAAAGCACTCACCATGGGACCAGCAAAGCATAGTGCACTTGGCAGAGCTAGATTCTTGCTAGGGAGTAGCCATAGGGTAGGGAGTATAAATTCATGGACTTGTGAGTGGCCCTACATACTAGCTCATATCATAGGTGGACCAGTAGCCCAAGTGTGCCACCAGACCTTCAAGGAGGAACCGTCTTCCTTGAGTAAGGTCACAGCAGTCTGAGCTTGTATCAGCCATCTTTGCTGGATGAATGCCCTGTTGTGTTCCAGATCTGGAAGGCTGGGGCTTCTCGCTGTATTGCTAGAGTAGTGTCTGCAAGAGGAGGATTCATTGCAAGTACTTTGCTTCCCTTTTCTAAAGCTTCCCTTTCTCCTTTCTGGAGCGTGTCGTAGTGTGGGCCTTTTCTGAGTTAAGAAAGCACCCAGCATCCTCTGTCCAGCTACAAGACTTGACTATGTAGGAACTTGGCCTTGGGCGGCAGCTGATGGACTTTGATCACCTGTGTCACATAAAGCCCGGGCAGAGCAGTATTGGGTTTCAGCTGCCTAGGTCAACACAGGCCTGCCTTTTGGGCTACTTTGTAAGGGGATGCTTTTCACTACTGAAGGGCCTCTCTGCCAGCCTCACAGCCAAGAGGATTATAGAGTAGGTGAAGCGTTAAGAGCTTGTTAGCTAAGGCCCAGAGAAATGGTATTTGCTAAAGGAGGCTCTCAGATCAGTGCTGGCACTAGTATCATCTGGGGGGAATTTTGCCTATTGGGAATAGGAATCAACTTGAGTTAAGCAAGGCAACAGGAATCTATTGTGACAGAATAGGGTGCCCGTCTCATCCTTGCTCCAGGACTCTTAGACAGGAGTGACCCCTTCAGCTATCAGTATTCCCAATTTCAGATGTTGGCCTAGAGAATCTGATTAGATCATCTTAGGACAAAACCATATCCTTGGCCTCATCACCGCTAGTCAAGGTTTCTTAGTACTACCTCCACCCATGATGACTTTCAAAGAGCAAGAACTAGGACGACCCCCATGACCCTCCCATATGAGCCCTGTGTGTGCTGCTCTTAGGTGTATATGTTACCTCCTCTGTCATTTGTTCTTCAGGCTGTCAGCATCCTCCTGCTCCCTCACAACATCCCACCCAGCCTGAACTTGCTCACCAGCATGGTGGATGACATGTGGCATTACGCTGGGGACCAGTCCACTGACGTGAGTGTTTTCAGTAGGCCCATAGATAGCTAGCAAAGGCTTGGGTTTTCTTAAAGTTTGTGAAATTTCTTTGATCAGAAAAGTCTGGAAGGGCAGCAGTGTCATTCCTATTTCAGGAGGAAAGGTCCTTGATGAGCCAGAGAGGCATCCGGGTCATTATCATTCAGGGACCATCATTTGAGCATGAGCTGGTGACTGTCCTTCCCGCTTGTAGAGGTGGCACAGGCCTTGGGGCCTTATGATGGTGCTGCCTTAATCATCTCCCCTCAGTCTCCTAAGACATAGATTCTGCAGCAGAATTCCTCCATGTGTGCTTTTGCTGAGACTGAGAGAAAAACATGGAGACACCCATTGCTTTAAAAAGAAACTCCTCCCTGCCTTGACCTGTTTTGTTGAGAGACCAATAAGTCCCTTTTAAGCAGGCACAAGGAAGAATATGACTTGTTAATGCCACCATATTTCTGGTGGGATATTAAAAAAAAACAAAATATACCTTCATAAAGGAAATTAAAATGTGGTGGCACTTTGTGTCTGTCTTCAAGGATGGGAAGGTACACAGCAGCTGTACACTCCCACCATACTTATAACAAAGTGCTCTAATAAACTTTGTCTGTGTGGGAATATACCACCAGCAGAGATGGTGGGAGAACAAAATTAGAAAGCAAAGAAATTAAAGGAATAAAACACCAAGCAGCTGAGCTGGTCCTCCAAAGAGCAGTTACTAGGGCTGGCAGAAGTCACCAGGGACTCGAACTCTCAGCTTCGCCCAGGTGTTATAACCTGCCCCTGATGCTGCCTCAGCCCTCCCCATGTGGCTAAGATTTAGTCATGGCGATCGGATCGTAGAACCTCCCCAGGACTTGGAGGGTTGGGTATTTCACCAATCAAATCATCTGGGCTGCTGGTTAAACCTGGTTCCTGGTGCTTAGTTCAGACCCTCTGACTCAACCTAGGAGCTTACAGTTTTAATCTCACAGGCAATTTTGATAACCAGCCAAGTTCAGGATAGTAGTGTCCAGAGAGCTATATGTGTCAGTGAGGGAGAGAAGAAATGAGGAAAGAGCCTGGGTGTCCCTGAGGCCTTGAGTGGGAAGAACCCAAGACTCCCTTAACCCACAGAGCTGTGATTCCCCACCTGCTGGGTGGCTCTCTCTGCAGTTTAACTGGTACACCCGCCGTGCCGTGCTGGCTGGCATCTACAACACGACAGAGCTGGTGATGATGCAGGATTCCTCCCCAGACTTTGAAGATACTTGGCGTTTCCTGGAAAACCGGATTAATGATGCAATGAACATGGGCCACACGGCTAAGCAGGTAGCTGGGGACTGGCCATTTGGAATCCCTTTACAGTAGGCACACCCGTCTGTCTCAAACATGTGATCACCTGGCTGTTTTCTTGCTTCCTGTTGTCCTTAACTGACTGTCCTGAAGGCCTTCTAGCTGTTTCTTCCTCATGCTAGCCCTTCCTTACCAGTCTGTCTGTCTGTTTGTGGTTGTATTGTCCATAGGCTCTTTCCCAGTACACTAAGCCACCTTGACTCTACCGTGAGGCTCATAGGCTTCCTGAATTGTCCTTTCTGTTTCACCTTTGAGCTCACTCTGGGGGCTTAAGATACTGACCCAGGCTCCTCTTAGGTGAAGTCCACTGGAGAGGCACTGGTGCAAGGACTGATGGGTGCAGCAGTCACGGTGAGTACTGCCCAGTTCACACTGCCTCCCTCCCATTTCACTCTGGTCCCGTGCTTTTCGTAATGTGTCACCAACCCATGTAGCTTTGGAGCCTTTAACTGAAGCTGAATACAACCTTGGGCTATCCTCAGTATCTTCTCGAATGTCCTAGCCCTTCCCTGTTGTCATCAAGAAACAATTGCTAGAGCAGGGGCCATGCACACCTGTATCCATCACTCATTATGCTAAAGCAGGAGGATAAAAAGTTCCAGGACAGCATGGCCAAATGGCAGACTCCCCACTCCCCACCCCGCAGAGAAGACCACCTCTGCCTCTGGGACCCCAGTATGCTTGAATCTTTGTCCTAGCTATACCTGCTGCCTTGAATACCCCAGGCTTTCCCATTGTTTTAGAGGTAAGGCAAGCTTCACCACTCTCTGTGCTTCTATCCCTCTGTTAGCTCAAGAACCTGACGGGTCTAAACCAGCGCCGGTGAGAGAAGGGGAACCCATGTGCCTGGAAGGAGCAGCAGTAGACATGAAGGGCTTTGACAAGATGCACTACCCACTGAGCAGGATGTTAATGAGGACACACTGAAGAACCTAGAGTCGTATGACAGCCACAAGGCTGGAAATCACAATGCACTTGCTACAGTTCTGACCTGGAATTGGGCCACTTCTTCAGTTCCTAATACGAGGCCTGGCCTCCTGATGCCTTTTGCATTGCAGCTATGTGTTTGAGAAATGAGATTCACATCCAAGGCTTCAAACCACAGAAACTGGGCATGACTCTGCCATGCTGTCACAGGCATCTTGATCATGTCTTGACCTTAGAATTGCTCTCTAGGAGCCGGGCATGGTGACATATACTTGTATTCTCAGCACTCAGGAGACTGCTACAGTAGCAGGATTGAGGGTTCAGAGGCAGGCTTGTCTATCTAGAGAATTACAAGCCTGCTTGAGCTGTATACCGTGATCCTGTCAAACAAAATACCCTGAGAAATATTCTTAGGGGCTCACAACCAAGGTCCAAAGGTAACATAGTGGGAGCTCTTCCCCAGCACAGGGCAGACAGTGTGCTCACAAATGTATTTGCCACTGGCCATTGCTCCTCTGGATCCCCTCAGAAAGCTGCCTCACCTAGTCAGGTGCCTTTTGGACAGTCATGCTGAGCCTGGCGTCACAGATACCAGCATGCATTGCAGGATCATTATTGTATTTAGAATCTGTAAAAATAATAAATATATTTGAAACAATTTCTTCTTGTTTTGTCTAAACAATGTCCACCTAGACAGTGTCGAGTATCCAAGACCCCAGCAGTAGACAGTAGTATATGGAAGAACTCTGAGTTCTGGCTGTGGCACTTCCTCACACTACAGGGCCACCATGACAGCCTTGCCTCCCTGGGCCCAATCAAATGAGGGTAATCCCAGGCCATGAGCTCCTTGTCTCCTTGTAGTCTCTGACTACTTGAAGGCGGTCCTCCAGCCTCTACACTGGCTCTGTTTCCTTTGAGCCCATGGTTAGCACTGTCTTCTGCTATACTCTCCTGTTTAAATCAGCTGATGGGGAAAGTTGAGCTTCAGATCTTGTCACTGAGTTGTCAGGCTCTTTCTGTATTTCTCTGATTTTTTTTTTTTATGTCTCAACATCCCATAAAGTTACTGCCATATAATTACACTTCATCTTTTCTCCATCCTTTGTAGCATCCCTCTCAGCAGACAAGTGTGATTCATGGTTCACAGGGTGGTGTGCGTTGTGGGGCGGGCCCCCCTCCATCAATGCCTTTATCTCAGGAAGAAATGTCACTCCTGGCTACAGCAACTCTTTATTCTCTGGCAACTCTGCCCTCTAAATGTACTTCCTTCAGGGTTCTGTTTAAGGGCCTCTTTTCTCAATGTGAACAGCCACCACATTTTAGAGGCCCATTTAAACTCTTCAGGTGCAACTACACAGATCTGTAGACATGGAGAGCGTTACATCTACTTCAGAAGTTCATCATCCGACCAAGGGGAGAAAGAAAAATGTGTGTATCATCTAACATATGGGCGATGTTGGAGTATACGTCGGGGACCTTTGAGGTGGCTCAGTGGGTGAGAGCACAAGCAGTCAGGCTTGGTGTCCTTCCACACGTGTACACCAAGTGTCCGTACCATCACATGCATACACACAATAAAAATAGACAGGTTTTGTTTTTCATGTGTATGCATTACAGTTCTCTCCCTGACATTAGCTCGTGGGTCCTTGGTTGTTTGCTTCTATGTGCATTACCTGTCCTGAGAACATCCAGAGGATTCTTCTCTCCACAGTCCAACTCAAAGGAGCACTAAGATTACAGACTCTTGCATTACCATGCCGGCTCTTTACAGGTGTTCTGAGAGTTTGAACTTGTGTCCTTGCACATCAGTGTTTGGTTTAGAACCTTGTGACAAGGGACTGAGGAGCGTGTTTTACATATCAAAGCATACCGGGTCTCCAGGTTCTCCCAGCATCCCTGTATACTCTGCCTCCACCTTGAACTTTCCAGGCCAGAGGCTGGGTTACCCTTCCCCCTAGAGGCTCTTCCCTGTATAATCCAGACATTTTGCTCACCCTCTCCTCCCCCCCTCTCCCCTCCCCCCCAACCCCCTACCCTATCCCACTCCCTCCACTCCCCCATCTCTCTTTATCCTCTTCTCCCTTCCTGCCCTTCCCATGGCGACTCCCCTGGCCTCGGTTCTTGGGGCCAGTGAACTCGCCTGAGAGCAGCTTCCCGATAAACCTGCCTTGTAATATGTTCTAATCTGGCTTGAATTGGCTCATTTCGCCGGCGGAGAAATGATCTATATCAGTCAGTCGTTTTACACACAGAATCACCTCCTCAGCCATTTTGTTTATGTATAGATGTACAACTTCCGTCTTTTAAAAGGCTGGTTGGCATGTGGCATCCCGACCCGCTGCCAGTCTCCCACACGATTATATTCCTATGTATTTGTAAAATTATTTTAGCCGGGCAGTGGTGGCTCACACCTTTAATCCCAGCACTTGGGAGGCAGAGGCAGGCGGATTTCTGAGTTCGAGGCCAGCCTGGTCTACAGAGTGAGTTCCAGGACAGTCCGGGCTGTAAAGAGAAACCCTGTCTCGAAAAACCAAAATAAATAAATAAATAAATACATACACACACACACACACACACACACATATGTGTGTGTGTGTGTGTGTGTTTTGCTTGCATGTAGGTTTGTGCACCATGTGAATGCCTGGTGCCCTCAGATATCAAGAGAGAGAGAGTTTCCTCAGAAACTGGGGCTAAAGATGTTGGTCGTCATGTGGGTGCTGGGAATACAATCCTAGTCTTCTGGAAGAGCAGCCAGTGCTCTTCTCTCCAACGCCAAATCTCCAGCCCCGTATGCACGTTTAACCAAGTCTCTATCAATCATTGCCTAATGAGTTATTTTTAGCAACTACAAATAACAACATTGGCGTGAATAACCCTGTACATGTAATTTTGTGCTGTATATCTTGGGGATTTCAAGAGCTATGTAGGACCTGTGCATTTTGGCGCCGGTGTGGTTAGAAAACACAGGCCAGGAGAGTTCCGGCCTCCGGTCAGCAGGTGGCGCTGCGCCCACGTCTAGCCGGAAGCGCCGGGTGCCCGGCCGACAAACGGCTGGTGGCCGCGCAGGCGCGCTGTGTGGCTGGCGCGGGAGACTGGCAGCGGGTCGCGATGCCGTACGCCAACCAGCCAACCGTGCGGATCACGGAACTCACCGAAGAGAACGTCAAGTTCATTATCGAGAACACGGACCTAGCGTAAGGCTGCGAGGGGAGAGGCGGGCGGCCGGGTCCTTGGGCTCCTGATCCCGCAGCTGTAGCTTCGGGGCCGCTCACACCGCCTGGCTTTCCTCCTTAGGGTGGCCAATTCCATTCGGAGGGTCTTCATCGCAGAGGTGCCCATAATAGGTAAGCGACCCTCCCTCGGAGCCCGTGTCGCCGGCCCTCCGCCCCGGGTAGGGGCTGAGAACACTGCGGTGCTGTAAGCTGGCCTGGGGCCGCCTAGGCCCGCCTTGGTGCGTGCCTTGCTCAGCTGCGGGGTTTCGAATAGTGTTTCTCCACCCAAAAGCAACAAAAATCAAGGCTAAGCACTAACAAACAGCTCAGGGCTGCAGCCTCCTCATCCGTAAGATGTAGACGCTAGGCGTCGTTAGCAGGTGATAGAGCGATTACCGAAGTAGTGTAGATGGTGATGCGCTTTTGCTTTTAAGTCGGGGTTCGCTACTGGATGGTGTCTTTTGAACATGTATGTTAATATTACAAAATAACGGACTTCGTTATTTTCAAATCTACACACAGTGTACTTGGTTTCTCCTGTCCTTTTCAGATAGTACCCTCCCTGCTATACTTTCTTGTCTTCTCCCCCATCTTCTTTAAAACATTTATTTACATGTATGTGTATATCTCTGGGCTGGAGAATACCGTAGTTCACGTGTGGAGGTCAGAGTACAGCTTGTGGGAGGGATTTCTCCTACCATGTGGGTCCCGGGGATTGAACTCGATAAGGCTTGACAACAAATAAGTATCTTTATCTGCCGGGCGGTGGTGGCGCACGCCTTTAGTCCCAGCACTTGGGAGGCAGAGGCAGGCGGATTTCTGAATTCGAGGCCAGCCTGGTCTACTGAGTGAGTTCCAGGGTAGCCAGGGCTATACAGAGAAACCCTGTCTCAAAAACCAAAACCAAAACAAAACAAAACAAAAAAATCTTTATCCTGCTAAACCATCTTTCAGGCCCTGAACTCTCCCTTAATTTAGAGAGAGAGAGAACGAACGAGAGAGAAAGAGAGAACGAGAGAGAGAGAGAAAGAAAACGAGAGAGAAAACGAGGAAAGAGTGAGAGAGAGATTCCACATGAGAGAGAACGTGTGTTTTAAGATTTTCTTTTACAAATGACATACTTTTGTTCTTTATGGTTGAAATGTGTGTGTGAGAGACAGAGACAGACAGCGGTTTTTTTGTATCCATTCTGGTGTCTTTTTTAAAATGAATTTTTTATTTCTGCTGCATGTGTAAATCATGTTAATTTCCAGGTAGAGACAAGACATGGATAAACATAACACAAGGCAAAAGATGACACCTATCTTCAGGAGAGTCTGAACAGTTTTGTTTTTTGTTTGTTTGTTTGTTTGTTTGTTTTGAGAGAGGAAGGAGGCCTAAAGAAGAGAGTGGAACATTTGTAGACATAGACACACAAGGGTTTTTGAGACTGGGAATTCCCACCAGGGGGTAGGGTAATGGGAATGATGGGAAGTAGATTAAGGTCATTCAGTGGGCTGCAGAAGTAAATCGTCAGGAAGCTCGGTCCTTGCTTGGGTTGATGAAGCACTGCAGGGAAGGGCAGGCTGGTCTTCCAACCTTTTTTCCTGGTGCCTATGACTGCTGTTTGAGAAATCAAACACCATTTGATTTCTGCACACCATTGTCTACATGCAGGTGTTTTCGTATGGGTGATTAGGTACATGTTTAAGTAAAGTGTCTGTATGCATACAGTCCTATATGCCTGGGAGGGATTGGGTTTTATTGTTAGTGAACTTTTCCTGTTGAAGCCATCCAGTGAATATCTGTTGATGGCAGGAACACTGAGATTCTAAGTGGGCTATCTGGTTACGTCATAAATGAGGTGTGGGTCATGAACTTGGGATGTTTTACTCTCCTGATGTTTTCCCTAACTATGAAATTTTTAAATTGTTTTTAACTTGTGTCTCTGTGTGTGGGAGTGTTTACAGGTGAATACAGGAGCTGAAGGTGGCCAGGGGTCTCAGATCCCCCTGGAGATGGAGTTACAGGGTTGTGAGCTGCCTGCCATGGGTGCCAGGAACCTCTTAACCTCTGAGCCACCTCTCCAACCCATGTTTCCCCCAACTTTTAGGTGCTCAAATAGCTTTTGTTCTTGAATTTGTATTGGCACAGGTAGCAAGTTTAAGGTACTCTTTAGAAAAGTATTCAACTCCCGAAATATCCCTAAGTGCTCCAAGTGAGGGTGTGTGTGTGTGTGTCTTACTAGCAAGGCCTATACCCAGTTCTCTGGGGCAGGAAGGTGTTATGTATGACAGATGGGGTTTGTTTTGTTTTGTTTTGTTTTGTTTTGTTTTGTTTGGCACAGTGTTTTCTCTTTGTAGCCCTGGCTGTCCTGGGACTCACTTTGTAGACCAGGCTTGCCTCTGCCTCCTAAGTGCTGGACACTGAGTGATTAGGGACAGTGCTGTAGGTCTGTAAATTAATCGAGTGACTAGTCCTCGCTCATCCTGTTTCATTGCCTCCTTTTTTAGCCATCGACTGGGTTCAGATTGATGCCAACTCCTCGGTCCTTCATGATGAATTCATTGCCCACAGGCTTGGTGAGTGCTGGTGCCGAGGTGGAAGGGATCAAAGTGAGAGGCTCCCTGTCCCGGCCTGTGTGGCTCCCTGTCCCTGCCTGGGTGACCTCCTTGAGGTTCTTGTGATGATTTGGCTGTTGGCTGTTCTGCAGAGCACTTTCCTGTCTCTTGCAGGTTTAATCCCCCTCACTAGTGATGACATTGTGGACAAGCTGCAGTACTCCCGGGTATGTGTGTTGGTGGGAAGGCTGGAGGCACGGGGAGGTAGGAGGGGGGGGGGTTGTTCTCCCTGGAATCTTTTTGGGTGTCTTCCTTCAAGCCGACTGTGGCATGGTCATTGTGGAGATGATGTCTTAGTAGTGTGGTCCTTGGTTCTGATGGAGTGTCAGATTGCTCTCAGCACATCCAGGCCTCATCAGTGAGCCTCACAAAAGGGAACACATGGGTGGGTGTGGTGGCAGTACATACCTTTAATCCCAGAGTTTGGGAAGCAGAAGCAGGCGGATCTGTGTGAGTTCCAGGACAACCAGGGCTGTAGAGAGAAACCCTATCTCAAAACAACAAAAAGGGTGGGGGAGCACGCCCATTTTTATGTCTGTCTCTGTGTATGTGCAGGTGGGCTAAGGTTAATAGAGGGCATCAGAGTCCCTGGAAACAGTTACAAGCAGTTGTGAGCTAACAGCTGAGCCATCTCCCCAGCCTCCCAATACCCTCCCGTCCATTTATTCTTTTTGGGTTTTTTTGTTTTTGTTTTTAAGAGTCTCACTATGTAGCCCTGGCTGGCCTTGAACTGAAATCTGCCTTCTCTTTCCTGAGTGCTGTGGTTATTAAAGGCACGTGTCCCCATGCCTGTTAGAAAAAATGTTAATAAAACATCCATTTATTTTATTTTTTTTCTCTGTAGTTACCAGATGTTAATGTTTTGCTACATTTGCCTTATTTTTCCGTAACCTTTTAGAAACTAAGTTGCAAGTGCTCATGTACTGTAATTCTCTATGTCTGGATGCCTGTATCCCACCATTTACAGGGTTATCTAGTAAGATATACTGTGTCTCAGAGCACACAAGACACCCACAAAGAAAGGCAAATATTGGTAATTAGGAAAGCTGGAAGGAAGGCATATGACAGGTGGTAGTCTGTCCTCTCTGGTTTTGAATATGGGTAAAATTGTCCATAAGAGATTTTGAAGTAAAGATTAGCTGGATATTGTGACACGTGCCTATAATCCTAGCACACGGGCAATAGTAGCAACAGGAGGCTCAGTAATTTTAAGTTTCATCTGCATACTAAATTCCAGGCCAGCCTGAGCTATAATGAGCGCTGGGGCCCTCTCTCCCCAAATAATCTAGAACTTGAAAGGTGTTTTTGTTTTGGGGGATGTTTTTTTGTTTGGTTGGTTGTTTTGTTGGTTGTTTTCCTGTTCTTCCCTTGTCTGTATTTTCAGTCATTCCTAAGCTGGTCTGCATAGACAGAACTGTATAGTCCCATACAACCTTAGTCCTCTGACTTGTCCTCTCTAGGCACTGCTGTATTAGCAGTGTGCCCCCTAGTGGTCACCTGTAGCAGTGGACGTGTAAAGGAAGTGTTGTTGCCCTTTTCACCAAGAAACTGGAAGGAGCTGGTTAGGAGAAGCAGAGTCCAGCCTACTCATTCCACCTGCCCTTGCTGCCTCAGGACTGCACGTGTGAAGAGTTCTGCCCTGAGTGTTCTGTGGAGTTCACGCTCGATGTGAGGTGCAATGAAGACCAGACGCGCCACGTCACCTCCCGAGATCTCATCTCCAACAGCCCCCGGGTTATTCCGGTTAGTGCCTTTGCTCTTCTCTGCCTGGCTCCAAGTGGGACAGGTTGGAGTGGATCTTTATGAAATAGATGCTAACCTACCCTGTGACCATCTATGTTAACTGCCACCTAGACATCCTGGTCCCGAGTTCCTGAACAGAGCAGTATTGGTGCCATGTTCCCTCTCTTCTTTAAAGACCCTTTTAAAGGCCACTGGGCTCTTTGGACAACTCTGCCATCTCCTCCTCAGCCTCCTTTCCCTGGCTTGAAAGATTATAGGCTGGATTTGCTGAGAGACACTTGCCAGAGGTAACTGACAGGTGAGAGGCTAATGTGTACTTGTTTGGGCTTCCTACAGGTGACATCCCGGAACCGAGATAATGACCCTAATGACTATGTGGAGCAGGATGGTAAGGGGGTGAGGCAGAATGGTAAGGGGGTAAGGCAGGATGGTAAGGGGGTGGGGCAGGATGGTAAGGGGGTGGGGCAGGATGGTAAGGGGGCGGGGGAAGGATGGTAAGGGGGCGGGGAAGGATGGTAAGGGGGCGGGGGAAGGATGGTAAGGGGGCGGGGGAAGGATGGTAAGGGGGTGGGGCAGGCAAGCTGGTGGTCAGAGGATACAGAGATCAGATGTACTCCTTTGAGTTGCCTGGTCTCTTTCATTCGTCTTTGGAACCTTTTGCCAAGATGTGGGTTGTCTTCATGCAGCACTGCAGGTCACAAGTTGGAGAACTTACCTCTTTTGCCCTTGGCTCACTCTCACCTCTCCCTGCAGACATCCTCATTGTCAAGCTGAGGAAGGGGCAGGAGCTCAGACTTCGAGCCTATGCCAAGAAGGGCTTTGGCAAGGAACATGCCAAGTGGAACCCTACTGCAGGAGTAGCCTTTGAATACGATCCAGACAACGCACTTAGGCATACAGTTTATCCCAAGCCTGAGGAGTGGTATGTTCTTCGGGGGGCGGAGGGGTAGGGGTGTAGCAATGGCTGTGGTGAGAAATAGGTAGGTAGGTCCTCTGAGAGCCTGGCTAAAGGCAGAAGTAACAAGTGTGCTTCACCTGTGCTTGCCCTCAGGCCAAAGAGTGAGTATTCCGAGCTGGATGAGGATGAGTCCCAAGCTCCCTACGACCCCAACGGCAAGCCAGAGAGGTAAGACCCCAGTCCTGCTTGGGACTGTAATTGTAAATATAGGCGTGGGAGGCTGTTAGGCAGTCACACACCCAAGCTCACCACACCACACCCCATCCCCCATTGCCCCCCTTATCCCCGCCGTGTGATAGGAGAGCTAACTGCCAAACTCACATACATGTCTTGAGTTGCTCTTCATTCTTCTCCAGTCACTGTGAGGAAAGGGGCCTTTTTATTGCCCCATGCTGTTTCTGGCCTTCCTGTTTAGGCTCAAGCCAGAGCAAAACTGACCATAGTCCTCCCCTGAAGTGCTGAAGGGCTGTAGCCAGCGTCGTGTTTGGTTTTTTCCTGCTGTCTCCAGTGTAGACATGCACAGACAGAGTCACTGTAGGGTTTTTACAACAATGCCCTCTTGAAGTAGCTGTAGCTTCCTGGAGGAACGGCGAAATGGATCTGGACCACTCTGCATAAGAGTTTTAGGGAAGTCAGCCCTGATCAAGGGCCTCATAGGAACGGAATCAAATCTCACAGAACGGAAGGGAAGTCTGCTGAAGCCCTAGCTTCCCCTCACAAGAGCTCTCACCCTACTCATGTCTCTCAGGTTTTACTACAACGTGGAGTCGTGTGGCTCACTGCGCCCTGAAACCATTGTCCTGTCAGCCCTGTCTGGGCTAAAGAAGAAGCTGAGTGATTTACAGACTCAGTTAAGCCATGAGATCCAGAGTGACGTGCTCACCATAAACTAGCCCAGCTTGCCTGCCACAGAAGACTAGGGTCAAGGAGACTCGATGTCAGGCCTTGGGAGCTCTTCTGGTTTCTGGGACTGCACTTGCTCAAGCTGCCCCTGGAAGGTCATTGGAGAGATTGCCAGGGGTTCTACTGGTGTTAGACAAGGCAGTTCTTATTAGGCGGTTAGCATCCCTGGCCCTACTGTAGTGGTTTTCCGGCAGCCTGTGACCACGCACCACCACAGAAAAGAAGGAATATTTATTGATCAACAGTAGTTGTCTTTTTAAAAGTTTTTATTTTTGGCAATAAAGAGCACAACATAATCTCCTTCATGCGTCATCGTGCCACCGACTGAGCCATTTCTGCCCCCCTCCCAAGCGTCTGGGCCCATTTCTTGTACAAATGAGCTGACCTCTGGGTGGTCATTTCCTGGGTCACAGTCAAGAGTTGGGCTGGCTGTGCCACCTCCCTGGCTCTAGGGCCTCCCTGGGAGGGGGCCCCTTATCATTCTGCCACACATGTGAACAGTGGTTATTTACAAGGTCTGTTGCCACAAATCAGAACCCTAAAGTATTAAAAAACAAACACGCAACAAAAGGTTTGATGTGAATAGAAAGATAGCCCTTCTGCACGGTAGTCAATAAATACCAGCACTAGAAAATCAATTGCTTTAATTGCATTTCAGCAGGGAGCCTCAGCACCGTGTGGGGAGATGGGAAGGTCTTAGTTTTGGAATCTGGCCTGGGGTGGCTGGCCCAAGGCAAGGGACTCCCCCTGCTGGAGCACTATACCCCTGGTCAGTAAAAGGGGGCAGCAAGATGCTCCCCACAGCAGTCCTGCTGCAGCCCTCTGGGCTGGCCCCCGCCATCCTCTACTGCTGAGGTAAGGGGAGCCTCACCCGCCCGAAGACATCTTCAGCCTACTGAGCAGGAAGGAGCCAGTGCAGAAAGTGCATTTAAAAACCAGATGCCACCTCTGCTTAAAATTCCCAAGTGCAAGGCTGCCACATGGTACAGTGAAGTCCAGGACTCTTCCTGTGTCACTGTAGGCCCAGATGACAGAAGCTACCTGCTCTCGTGGCCCTTGGGCTTCTGAGGAAGAGCCAGCACACAGCACCAGTCTGATTGTCCCCTCCTCTGACCCTGGCAGCTCAAGCCATCTTGGCAGCAGGAGAGTTGTATCACTGAGGATAGGCACTGCCACCCTCAGACTCAGAAACAGCCTTGACCATACCTGGTCGTGGAATTAAAAATGGGTTGTGTTGGTGGGGAGGGATAGAGGGAAGCCTCGTTTATACAGAATATGTTATAAGCCATATATATTAAAACCATTAACAGTGTATAGTCCCATGGTGGCTCTTAGCCCCTCATGCTCAGGTGGTGTGGCCAGCCATGTGCTGAGGTCCAGCCTCACCCTTGAGGGCAAGGAGGGACAGCTTGCTCTCCTGGCTCTTAGCCACCAACCAGCTCCTTGAGGCTGTCCATGGGCTGTTGCACTGAGCCTTCCAACAGGTGGCCCAGCAGTCATGAGTTCCTGCCAGTCTAGCTGTCACTGGGAAGGGGACTTGGTCTCACTGCTGTCCTCCTGGTTGGACTTTGGCTTAAGCAGGATGAATCTGTTCAGGAGGTCTGTTTCTGAGCTGGCCTGGGCTGCCCCATATCCTTCACCTGTGGACAGAGAGATGCAGGCAATTTGATTCCAACAGCAAAGGGCCTTGCCCAGGAAGCCTCCATAGGGACAGGCCCCAGCGACGACTCACCATAGCTGGAGGCTTCGGCAATGTTCTGAGAACCTGTGATATGGTGCCAGTACGCACTGCGGGGCAGCATGGCCGTGGGTGTGCAGGGATAGGAGTAGTGCTCACTGCCCTTATTCAGCAGCTGTGACACAGAGAAGAGGTCCCATCTGTTACTTCTGGGGACACTGCTGCTGGCCCAAGGTCCTGCCCGACTCACCTGCAACATGCTGGTGGAGAGGTAGCATGTCTGCCCCACCTCCCAGTGCCCTGGAGCTACAGCCACCGCCTCACCCTCACCACCTCACCCTCACGTTCTTCTCCATTTCCAGCAGGACCCGCTTGTGCTGCTCAGCGATGGCCAGGGTGGCACTGTGAACCCGCTGGTAAATCTGCTCCCCTTCCTGTGTCTGAAAGGTATAGAGTCCTTCCCCAGCGTCGCACATCCTAAGGACACAGGTAGCAAGGAGGGCAGGGTGTCAGGAATTCCACTCTGTGTGTGCATGTCTGTCATATGTGCGCATGCGTGCTGCATGCAAGATCTAAATGCCAGCTGTGGTTGTACCACGGTCTTCAGGGAGAGGATGGCCATGGTCTGGGGACTTGGCCACAGTACCCATGGGCTAGCAGTAATTATCACATACCCAGTGGAGGTTTGAAAGCTTCCCAGAAATTAACCTATTCATTTTCCTCTACATTTTACCATAGAGGAACCTAAAGCATCCAGGAAAATAGTCGCTCAGCTAAGGATACGTAGAGGGTGGTGGGGTCCCAACAAGGGCCTTCCCTAGCTATACCGTCATTCTGTCAGGCTAGATGCTTTTTTACCCCCCTATAGGAAACTAGTAACTGAGGCCACAATCACAAAGCCAAGAAGTGTCACTGCTGGCAGTGACTGAGCCAGGGAGCTGGGCTTTGGAAAACAGCCTCGCTTGACCTGCCTGGTATCAGCTAATTACTTCTTCCGGCCTTGAGTTCCTCATCTGTAAAATTGAAGCATTACATTACATCCCCCCTGGGTTGCCACGCTGATGAAAGAACGTGCTCGATGGCCACACAGAGAGCAGTCTCCATAACGGCCGTAGTGGGACAGGATGGTAAGAAAGAGGGTACTACCTGCCCGCCTCAAAGGTAAAGCGTGTGGCATCTCGGCCGTAACGGCGCAAAGAGCAGAGGGGCCACGAGACGAGCTTCACGCGGGGGTTGTGTATGTCCCAGAGGTAGATGTTCTCATGAGTGATCTGCAGCTTGCACTCGCCATACACGTCCAGGTTGGGGCAGGGTAACAGGAAGACATTGAAGCGATCTGCAGCAGCAGCGGGGTGACAGCTGAGCTCACTGAGGGCTCCGCCTTCCCCATCCCCACTTTGAGACCCATACCAGCCTCACCTGTCTGTTCACACTGTACTCCAGGGGCCAGGAGGTCAGGCTCTCCCAGACTGATGTCGTTGAGTCGTGATCCCAGACATTCCACTGACAGTGTCTTGTACCACTCCTCTGCCTCCAGCTCTAGAGAAAAATGGCACTTCATAGTTGTACCAGCTCAGAGTCCCCAGGAGCCCACCCAGTCTGCCCTGGCTTGACTCACCATGGCACCTTGCAGGGAGGCCTTGCTGTCTGCTTGCCCACCTCTGTCTGGGACCTATTCCACTAAGGGAGGGCACAGCTCTCCCACCCTTCCTGCAAGGGTTGGCCCTGCTCTGGTACCCGCTGCCCGGACCACTGACAGTGACCAGAGGAGAGCAGATGGAGCCTGCAACCCTGGGGCCTCACCTGAGTCACAAGTGAAGGTTCGAGCGGAGTCGTCGGTGAATATGATGGCCACCGCCTGCCTCTTGGTCTCCTTGGGGAGCCGTGTGACACACTTGACGTTGCTGATCTCAGTCACCTGGAGGGACATCCCAAGAGATTTAGCCAGGCCGGGGCACTTCACCCTACCTCCTATAGCAGGGTTCCCCAGGAAGGTACTCTCAGACCTCAGGACTCAGCGAGTGAGTCATCTTTGCTCACAGGTTGGGGGATCTAGGGCCCAGGCCCCTAACCTTGGGGCAGCCTCGGAGGCACACAGACTTCTCATCGGGATACTTCTCCAGCCGCTGGGGTCCCTTGCTGGAAGATTTCCGGAACACCAGCCAGCACCTCCGGTAAATCTGTGGGTCAAGAAGTTGACGGTCGGACTGTTGCTGGATCACGATCCCCAACAATGCTGCCCTGAAGTTATCCCAGCCTCCTAGACCCTAGCTTAGAGAAAACCTTAGGATGGTAGCTACAGGAGAGCAGAGCAGCCACCAGAGGGGCAGCCCTACCCAAATGGCCAAGGTGGGTGTCGAGCTATTCGGTGATATTTCACAAATGAAAGGAGCATTTGTGGAATGCTTCCTTTCCATACGTGAGGAGCTGGCACTATTCAGTATTGGGGTCACTCCTGAAGGCAGTTCCATTGTTGCCTCCATTTCAGAGACTAGTGGGCTATGAAGAAGGCCAGTAGGAAGGACCTAACAAGTGGTGGGTCTGCTGTTAAGACAGGCTTTCCAGAGACACACCCATTACCAAAGGACAGACCACTCTGGCATACATGGGGTCTCCCAGGGACAAGAAGTGGCCCCTTGTACCCAGCTAGAATGTACATCATCCTTGCCCTGCTCTTGGGCCCAGGCAAGGCTCTGGTGTAAGGGGAGTCACTCTTGCCCCCCAAGGATTTCCCTCAGCACTTAATCAACAGTGTGCCACAAGGGGTTCCCAAGGGGACCAGAGGCCCACAGAGGCTAAGGGGGCAGAGCTATGAGCCAGCTGTGCCTGCACAGCACAGTGCCTTCCCTATGGTATCTTGCCTGTCCCAACCACTTAGTACCCTGTGTTCTATGCCGCTGAGATTCTCCAGAGCTTTGTAAACTCCTGAAGAGGGGACCCTTCTCCAGAGACAAATTGGCCTATCGGACACCATGAAAAGCTGTCCTAGCACCTCCATAAACTGCCCCTCTGACCTCTTGCAGAGCCTCTCCCTCCTACCCCAAGGCTCTCTTGGATTTCCCAGCTCCTGCCAGCAAGCTTCAAGTCTGTTTCCCAGACATCCCTGTGCCATTGTCAGTGCAAACAGGAGGGTCCTAAAGAGGGCCTGGGCTGAGCAGTGGAAGGAAGGAGGCCACTGGGCCATAGTCACTAGCCAGCCCAGCTACCTTCTCTGCGTATGCCAAAGGTGCACCAGGCCTTTGGCAAGCAGGTCACAGAGCAAAATGACCTAGACAGTCTCTCTGTCTCTGGAATTCCCTAAAGCTGGGTCACTTGTAGCTCCTGTTTGGGGCCCTGGGAAACATGTCTGCCCCTGCACCTCTATGGCCACTGGGCTACAGTCCTAAAGGGCTGGCAGTCAGCTATTTCTGCCTGTGCCAAAGGTGCACCAGGCCTTTGGCAAACAGATCACAGAACAAAATGGACTTAGGCTTGTCCCTGGAAGTCTCTAGAGCTGGGCGACTTTTAGGTCCTGTCTGGGACCCTGGGAAGTATGTCTGTCCCTACACCTCTGTCCCTAGCTCAGCCCTGATCTGTCCACATGAGCCTTTTTAAAGTGGAGGCCATGTATACCGTATTTTCCCACCCTTTGCTGATACCAGCTAGCAATTTCTGACAGCTATGGATATGAGCATATGAAGGACAGAGTGGACAGACGGATGGATGAATGGATAGATAACTGAATGGGTGGGAGCTGCCCAAGCACCTCACCCCACCCCAGCAGACAGCAACATGGGAGGCCTGGGGGCCTGAGCATCCTGGTTGCCTGGTTACAGGATACACACTCACACAACCCCAGGGAGCCATGAACTCAAGAGCTCTCCTCAGTTCTCACAGGTCTTTGATCAGCTCTTCCTAAGCACTCTGCCAGGCTCTGCTGAGGGAGGGAGGCCCTGGCAGGTAGGAAGGGAGGGTGGGCGCCATCCCTTTTCCATTTCGTTCAGCACACCCCCCACCCCTGATCCCTGGAGACTGAGATAAGATACTGCCTGAGGCAACTGCAAAGCTTAGCCCCTCACAGGATGGCAGTGTAAGCTCGGGTCTGTGGAGAGTAGAACTCCCTGGACACAGTGGACACGAGTCTGGGCCAGGCCACACCCCACCTTCCAGTTCTTTCCCTGGTCTGTTCACCCCTCTACTTGGGGTCTGGGAATCTTCCTGTAACAGGACTGACACTGACCCCACAGTATTGCCCTGTAGCCAGTGCTTTCCTGGTAAGCCCTGCCCTGGACAGAGCTCTGCTAGCCCCTGGGGACTTGCCGGATCTAAGCTTGGGGATAAGGGACGGCAGCAGGAATGAGGTCCCCACTCCCTGGGCCTCTTTGCCTGGCCCTAGCCTTGCTCTTTGTTCTGTCTTGGAAAGAGCAGAGTCTTTAGCAGGCTTGGGCCAGCAAGACTCAGAACACTCAGCAGCCCTGCCTCGATCCACTGATGGCCCAGCTGAGGGCACTGGACTGCTGGCCCTTGCCTGGACACAAGACAGCCCAAGGGCCCCCGAAAGCCAGGAGGAACAAGAATCACCCCCACTCCAAGGTAGCCCTGAGTACGACAAATGACCCTTGGGCATCTCCTCACCCGCAGGCTAGACCAGGAAGCCTTGAACCTAACCCATCAAGGTAGCAGGGAGGGACAGGAGTCTTGGGTAAAACAGACTTGGGTCACCTGTCACCAAGGCTTTCTTTCCTGCTGAGAAGAGCCCCCTTCATTGGAGGTAGGGGATAGCAAGGGAACAGAGGTTTCAAAGGGAACCTGGGGCCCTACAAATGCCTCTGGGGGATTTTCCTCAGCTGGACACCTGCGTGGGATGGTGAGAAGGGGTAAAGTGCCCCTCCAAGCCCCAGCTCAGGGCCACCACCACCAACTCCCAGGAAAGCAGCCTGTCCCAGAGTAAGGGCCATTCTACCCACCTATGGCGTGGGGAGGGGGGGGTCGGCCCCTCAGCCTCTCTGGCCTCAGTCCCTCATGTCCCTACCCCTACCTCCCAACAAGCAACTCTTCTTCCCAAACAATTCTTTAACACCCAAAGCAACCACCTAAAATATTATGAGTGCAGGCTGTGAACACATTGAGACTCCGGTGTGTGGTAGGGTGGGGGGGAGGGTCACTTTAAAGAAAAGAGGACAGGAGAGGTGGGGGGGGTGAGGCAAGGGAGGGAAAGAAAAGGGGGTGGGGAGCAAGGGGAGGAGGCCCAGGAGCCAAAGCTGCTCTCCACTCTTGACAGCCTCACTTTCTAGTCAGTCCCGCTACCCGGTGGTGGCTGCCACCTCCGCTGCTGCCAGCGCCTCAGCCGCTGTGGCCACAACTTCAACAATAGCAGGGATGCCTCTGCCAGCCTGTCAGCTACCACTACTGGTCCAGTGGCTGGGATGCCAGCCAGCCCAGCTGGGGCAAGAGATGCAGTAGACAGAGGCTGGCTAGCCACATGCCAGCCAGCCAGTGTTGAGACGCCTCAAACCACAGTCACACAGTACCCAGTGCTGGCGGGCAGCATGTCCCCACACACCGTGCCTCCAGACCCGTCCTCAGGACTGTTTATTGACAAGGGCCCCCGCCAGGGCGGCTCACCCCGAGCTTCCTGCTCTTCATCTTCACATAGCCTTGCTTGACGATGTCGTTGAAATTGGTCGCCATGGTTGCCCCACTGTCTTTTGGGTGCCGGCTGGGCTGAGTCTGGGAGGGGTGCCCAGGTGGCTTGGTGTCCCCTGATCACCTGTTTAGGACACTCCTCACCTCCCTCGTCTCAGCATTGTTCTAGCAGATTCTTCGCCCAGCTCCTGCCAGAAACCCAAATGACGGGGAGATTAGAGCCAGTGACATCTTTCTCTCCCCCTAGCTGTCTCGTTCTTTTTTTCCTTCCTCTTCCCACACTCCTCCCTCCCTCTGCCTGCCCGCCCTTCCTCCTTCCCTTCCTCCCCACCCCAGGACGGCAGAACCATTCAGGAAAAGCGAGGTGGAGGCAGAGCAGAAAAATGGTCCAGCCCAGTCCCCTCCCTCAAGGCTGGGGCTGGCAGTTAACCCCTTCCTGGGATGGCTGGCTCCCGTTCTGCTTGCTGTGGTGGTGAAGGCAAAAGAGAAGGAAGGAAGGTAGTGGCCTTTGGAGTAACCTGTCCCTTCAGCTTGGTGGCATCTGGCCATCCTCTTACAACTTCAGGGCAGACTTAGAGCAACTTGCCAGAGTACCCCCCACCCCCAGTACTTCCAGGAAATGGTCAGGGAGTCAGGAGATAGCCCAGATAGGGTTCTGTATCTACAAAAGCCTACACTTCCAGCCCACCACATTATACCTGGTTCTCTCCAGCCTGATAAGGCTGTGAGTCACCAGCTCAAACATTCAGACCTTGCTCCTGGCCCCTGGACTCTTGGGCAGCTCTTCTGGGTACTGGCGTTTCCTGGGCAGGAGGGCAGAGTCCAAGGGGTGGGGCTCTGGAAAAGTCTGAGGAGTGTGTGGGACTGTGGGCTGTGGCCTCTGAGGAAGTAGACATTTACCCTGGCCTTGGAGCTAGAAGGAGTAGGGCAGCCTGAGGGTGGGGACACAGTCCCAACAAGACACTTGGTCTGGCCAAGCCAAGCAGAGATATGTTCTGAGCATGGGCAGGCTTTAATTATAGGAAAGATGACCCAGGCCTGGGATGTAGCCTAAGCAATTCATGGAAAAAATGGGAATAGCAGGGGGAGAATTAGGCTCAGTTAACACAGACCCAGGCAATCTCAGTCTTCATATTATACACAGGAAAAGAAAATAGCCCAGAGAGAGTGAGCCACCAGACTTAGGTCACACAGCAAGCCCAGGACACAACCAAAGGCAAATGAGAAGTTCCCTGTGTGGAACACTGTCCTGTAGCCCCCTTTGGCTTTCTGCCACCACCTAAGCTTTCTCTACCATGATGCCACAGTAGTCAGGGTTATGCTCCCCACAAGACTCCCCACATCTCCAGGATCACTGGGTGGCAATGCAGTAGCATTTTGGGGTCAGCTAGACATCTGTTCTGCCAGAATGGGGCCCTAGGGCAGGCACACATCTCAGTCTGCCAGCAGCTTGGTATTAATTAATCTCCTAGAGGCCTGTCTATTGAGTCCCTAACAAGGAACAGATGGGACTCCATTGGGCACAGGCAAACAAGAGGTGGGGCATAGGGGGTTACCTCTCTCTTCTGTGTAGTGACAGTCCCCTTAGCCCTTCACATTTTCTCTCCCAGCTCCCATGTCCAGGACGTTCCCATAGCCAGCGCTCTGCCTCTTCCAGGTCTAATCTCGTCACCAGCCCTGTCACACCTGGGCTCTGGCAGCTGAGAGGGGTCAGTTTTCCCAGCTCTGTCTCTACCACCTGCCTTTGGGGTTGTGTTGTCCCCAGGACAAGTTCTGGCTCCATGGAGCTCCCTCCTAAGATGACTAGCAAGCTGGCCACTGGTGGTTGGTTGGTCGGTCCCCAACACTGAAGGCCAGTTTCCCAACCTGCCCCTGGGTTCTTTTAAGGTGGCCCAAGCACCAAGGAATGCAGCTCTAGCAGGCTGTGTAGTCCCTCAGTTTTCACAGTTTTTTTTTTTTTTTTTTGAGAGGGGAGGATGTTTTGTTTTTCTCTAAAGGATCCAGGTAGAATGTGATGATATACCTATAATCCCAACACTGGGAGTGGGGGGGTTAAAGTTCAATGCCAGTCGTTCTACTTTAAGTGAGGTCGTGAAGCCAGGAGGTAGCTACATGCTTCAGACCCTCCTGCCCAGTCCAGGCCATAAGCCCATTACAAATCCGTCTCCATAAACCCGGTGCAGGCCACTTCTTACTGGCTCCATCATCCCTCTGTACAAACCCATGGCCACTATGGTTTCAGAGCTTCCTGCTGTGTGTCCAAAGAACACCCAGCCCTAAAACCACTGAAAAGGAATATTTGGCTTGCCTTCTCTGGCCTCTGGTCTCATCCCGTCCCCAGGTAGCTTGCTGAGGCAAATACTGACCCAGTCCCAAAATGGGGCGTAAAGAGTTGAAAGGAGAGCATTAAGAGAGGGATCCATGGATTTAACAGGCAACAGGGACCCGTGCCCACCTGCTTCTCCTGCCAACCGGGACTATGAGATTTTAAACAGAAAGCAATTCTCTAACCTGCTCCAAGGCCTCCCCCCCCAACCAAGGCCCAATAGCCAATAAGTAAGGGCAGCTAAAAAGTTCCTGCCCATCCAAGGCCACCACTAGCCTCTCACAGGCCTGCAGAGGGACAGATCCCTCCAAATGTGTGGCACCCTCAGTTTTGGGCATGAAGCCCTTGAGTACTGAATACTAAAAGAGCAAGATGGTTTTCCAGTAGCCATTCTCATGGTTCTAGGGGTAAGCCCCCCCCCCCCCCCCCCCTCCTCTGTTATCAGTGTGGCTGGCTATTCCTGGAAGGGCAGTAGCTGCCCTGGCCCAGGCCACTACAAACAGCCAGGCTGGACGATGCACTGCTGCCCTCCCCAGCAAGTAGGGAGGATGAAGGAGGCGTTCTGGGGCCCTCCCTACCCACCTGCCCCATAGGCGGCATTGATTGCTCCCTCCCAGAATCCTGCCTGGAGGCCTTGGCTCTAGAATAAACACCACTCACTTAGGCTCCTCTGCCAGTGGCAGAGCCTGAGTCCTGCCTGCCTGGCCAGGCTGCCCCACCCCTGACAGATCTGATCTTATCAGGGCTGCAAATCAGCCCTACCTGGACGCTATCTCCCCCTCCTCTGTTTTCACTTCACAGCAGAGGTTTGATTGCAGGTGGGTTGTCTCCTGCAGGGAGGACTTTCTCCATTGTCTACCAGCTGCCCCTGTGTGGTTGCTATATGGGACCAGCAGGGTGCGCTTCCGTAGATCCCTAAGGTCTGGTCCCAGGAGAGCCACAGTACCGAAGTAGGCAGGAGGACATAAGCGGTCTGAACACTCATGGTGCCCAGGAATGTGGTCCAATGCCTCACACCACTGCTTTCCGTTCTCCCCTGGTACCCTGCCACCTCTCAGAACTCATAAAAGCCTTCTCAGGGAAGTTCGCTGCACTTGCTTTTGCCTCAAACTGAACTCCCTCCCATGGTCTCAAGTATATTCCACTGCCTCATTCGGATCTCGGCTGAAAGTCTGCCTCCTCCTTCAGGCCCTCCTGACACCCTGGCCTCGCTAATTAGCTGTCTCTCAACATCCAGTGTTGCAGTCTGTCACATATCACTATGAGATTTGATGTTCTGGTTCCTTCATCTGTCACTTGGATATGTAAAGACACCTACAATGACAGCCCCCAAGCCCCTTCTAGCTAGCTATAGCTCCGTGTCAGTGACCAGGAAACTGATAAAGGACAGAGTGAGTGCCCAATCTAGGGAGGGACACTAATTATATCTAGGATTGTCCCCATCCTGTCTCCCCGCACCACCATTATCAGCTCTGCTTCCAGAGCGTGTGAGCAGCAGCAGGCTCCCACTTCTCTGCATCTCCGTGCCAACTGGCAAGACCAGCAAAGTCCAAGAGATCAGGAGAACTAGTCGGGTCCATGATCCACAATCTGGTTCAAAGTTGCCTCAGGGGACTTGTGCTGCTGCTGACACTGTCTAAGCCTGGCTAGGGGCCCCACCTTGGCTGGGGTTGTTGGATGAGGTCACATCCAGCCTGTTGCCCTGCCCAGGAATACCCAGCACCCAGGCACAGAGGCAAGCAACAGAGCGAGAGGGACACGGCTCCTGGGACCTACCTGGGATGCCTACACAGCAGCCTGCATTTCTCTGAAAAGGGTCAGCAAAGAATGTGCAGGAAGCATAGTCCCTGGCGGCTGTTGGAATGTGCTGGAGCTGACACCCGGCCCCTGGCTGCCCTGTCTTATCAAAGCCCTCCACCCCAGCCCTCCATCCAAGTGTCTGGCAACTGTTCTGCTCCCACCGCTCCACGCAGGCAGACTGCACAGAACCTCCGTTTGCCTAAGACTTCGCTCGCGTCCTTTTGCCATGACAGATTATCAGCTGTCTCCAAAAAAAAAAAGGTGTACAGATTCCCAGAGCCAGGGAAGAAAGGTTTTAGGGCAGGAGGCTGGTGGCCCGGAGGACTGCAGTGAATAAGAAAGCCACTTGCAGGTCGGGTAGGCAGTAGAAGGAAAGTGTCTCTTGGAATTTAGGGAGCAGGAAGGCGAGGAAAGCTGCTTCCGGGAAGAGACTCAGGGAGCCAGGGATCTGGGTTTCTCTGATGGGATACACGGGGAATGCAGTTGAGGTACGGCTCAGACCTGGGCTTCCCAGAGATGGGAGCTGGGTAAGGACGGCTCAGGGAGTTTCAGGGTCCCGCTGGCTTCGAGAGGCGCGTCTGAGTCCTCCTCCCTTAAAGTAGAACGCTCCCATAGCTGGGAGAGCCCGCAGGTTCCGGAGGTGACCAAGGACGCCCCAGGATGAGAGTTGCGGGAGTCTCACGGCTCGGTGAGGCCTAGGGACCCCCCCTCTCTGTTTCGCACTCCCCTATTTACCTAGGCGCTGAGGCCCGGGCCGGGGCGCTGGCTCCACGGGACGCGGGGCAGGCTCATGTCCGCAGCCCGGCGGGGAAGGTAGGGTGGCGACGCGCAGCTCGGGTTGTAGACTGGAGTGAAGCGCAGCCCCCAGCTCCGGATCCAGCAGAGACTCGGGAGGTAGCCGGTTCTGCTGATCCGCGACGCCACGCCCCTTGAGGCCACGCCCCGCGCCGCCCTGGCGCCGCGCCACGCCCCACAGTCACGCCCCCGCCCATCCCTGGCGTCGTGCCACGCCCCTTCTCGGAGCCACGCCTCACCCGGGAGATCCACCCCGTCCCCGAGTCCCCGCCAATGTCTTATTACTAGGACAGAAGTTTCTGCCTGGCAGCCTAGCCCTCTGCTCACTAGTAGTACCCACCTCAGTCGCACCAGCTCCTCCCTGAGCTCCAAAACTCAAGCCCACGTTGCCTCGCATCTGCTGGAGGCGGAACCCTATATCAACTCCCAGTCTTTGAACCTCACCTCCCAACTTCAAGAGTCAATACCCTGCTAGACATACATATCCTTTGCTACCATCCAGGCCTGCCCAGTACCTGCTCCACCTCTCCAGTCGCACACTCAGCTGCACTCACCCGTCTCCCCCTTTCTAGTTTTCATTTACATCACACTTTAGTTTACTTTCATTTATTTATTTGAGTTTTTGAGACGAGGCTCCGTGTGTGTGTGTGTGTGTGTGTGTGTGTGTGTGTGTGTGTGTGTGTGGTGTATTCATGCTTGCCCAAGTAGAGGCCAAAGTCTGATATTGAGTGTCTTCCAGATAGCTAGTTCTCCATCTTGTATTTTGATAGGGAGCTCCACAATTTAGGCTACATTAGTTGGCCATTAGGCCTTAGGATCTGTCTCAGCTCCACAATGCTGCGGTTACAAACATATACCCCTCTGTACCTGGCTTTGACATGGGTGTACTGATACATGTCCCCAACCCAGGGTCTTGCTATGTAGCCCAGGCTGTTCTTGAACTTGTGACAGTCCTTCTACCTCCATCTTCTGGACACTGGGCTTCCTTTTGCCACCATAGCTGTCTACGTGTATATTCTTTTACATCAGTAGATTTGAAAGTATGGTCTCCCAACCAGAAGTTTGGGTGTTACCATGAAATAAGCTTCATCCCCCACCTAGACTGGTGAAATCAAGAATTTCTGCGAGTTTCAGGCAGAAATCTGTTTAACATATCTCCAGGTGCTTCTGTCAAATGCTGACATCTGAGAACCCTTACTTTAGGTCATAAATACAAAGCAAAAGGCTGTACCTAATTGACTGAAATCCTGAGAAATGAGAATACCCAAGTCTAACCCTTGTCTGTGAGGGATTAGCCTGGTGCATGAAGGAATCAAGAACCCAGTACCCAAGCACAGAATATATCCCCTGCCCATACCCTCCCAACCCTACCTCCCCACCCCCTCTGCCAGAACACCAGAGACTCGGCCCTGTCCAGCAAACTAAAGGAGCCATTTTCTGTCCCCTTAAAATGTCCCAGGATTGTCACTAAAATGTGTGTTAAGTGGTAGCCATGGGGCTACAGGACAAGGAGATGGCTTTCTCCTTCCACGATGCTAAGCTGAACCTCCTGACCTTCCCATGACCTCGTGTCCATGCATCTTCCAAACTTGACCTTCTGCTTTACTTCAAACAGCAGCTCATAAAGTCCTCAGCTCTCAAGCCTCACAGTGAAATGCTTTCATCCTGGGACACTGTTGGAGAAGTTGTATGGCCACAGAGGAAAAAAAAAATGAGTTTCAATGATAAAGAGGCCTCTTAGCCTGGCCTGGTGGTACTTGTCTATAATCCCAGGCTGAGGCAGGAAGCTGATGAGTTCAAGGCCAGTCTTACTGAGATCCTACTTCTAACAAAGAAAGAAAGAAAGAAAGAAAGAAAGAAAGAAAGAAAGAAAGAAAGAAAGAAAGAAAGAAAGAAAGAAAGAAAGAAAGAAAGAAAGGGAGAGAGAGAAAGAGGGAGGGAGGGAGGGAGGGAGGGAGGGAGGGAGGGAGGGAGGAAAGGAAGGAAGGAAGGAAGGAAGGAAGGAAGGAAGGAAGGAAAGAACCTTCTCTAGGTTCAATCCCCTGAGCTGAAAAAATAATAATATAATGAAATTAAAAAGTATCATCTCTAAGTGGGATTCCTAAACTTCATTCTCTTTCGTAATTTTTACCCAATATTTACCCTCTACCCACTGTGCTAATTCCCTTTCTCCTTCCTTCCTTCCTTCCTTCCTTTCTTTGTTTTTTCTTTCTTTCTTTTTTCTCCTCTTCTTCCTCTCTTTTTTTTTTTTTTTTTGGTTTTTCGAGACAGGGTTTCTCTGTGTAGCCCTGGCTGTCCTGGAACTCACTCTGTAGACCAGCCTGGCCTCGAACTCAGAAATCCGCCTGCCTCTGCCCCCCAAGTGCTGGGATTAAAGGCGTGCGCCACCACCGTCCGGCTCCTCTTCTTCCTCTTTCTCCTCCTCTTCTTCATCCTCTTCTTTCTCCTCTTCCTCTTCTTCCTCCTCCTCCTCCTTCTTTTTTTGAGACAGGATTTCTCTAGCAGTCCTGGAACTGGCTGTGTAGACCAGGTTGGCCTTGGACTCACTGTGTTCTCTGCCTTCTTCTACCTCCCGTGCCACCATACCAAGATTTTTATCTAATTTTTGAATTTACACTTATAAGGTTGTTTGAAAATTCACATGCAGGTGGATGGTTTAACACAGAGACAATCTGAGTCCCTGATATTTCCAACCTTGAAAAGTCACAGTACAGGATACTGGCAGCTCAAAGTCACCATAGGGAGAGTTTCTATATCCACAAAGGTGTCCCTCTGCCCTCTTCCCTTCTCTATCAAATCCACTTCCTTTCCCTCCCCTATAACTCCTGGGGGACACCTCGATGTTGCCTATTTCTACAGCTGGTAGAAGGTTTCACAGTTGGAATCATAAAAAGTATAATCCTTGGCAATTTTTCACTCAGTAACTTTTTTTTTTTAATGGTGATTGAACCCAGGGCCTCTCAGATAGTAGGCAAGTGTTCTACCACTGAGCTACATCCCAGCCTTAGGTTTTTAACTTTCTTTTTCAAGATAGGCTCTGAGTTACCCAAACTGGCCTTGAACTTACTGTGTAGCCCAGGCCAGCCTTAAATGTGTAATCCTGCCTCAGCCTCTGGAATAGCTGGATTTATCAGTTATGTGTCCAGAAAGCCCATCTTGCTCAGTTGGTAATGGCTTGGCAATTTAGTCAAGTCACAACATGAATCGACAGCTACTTTGGTGTGTACTGTATTGTATTCTTGGCATTGTATTGTATTCCTAGCATTGTTTTGTATTGTATTGTATTCCTAGCATTCTGCTGTATGGACATACCACCATCTGTTTATTCATGCACCCATTCAAGGACATCTGGGTTGTCTCCAGGTTTTCTGCTATTGATGTTATGGATAGGTTTCTGTGTAAATACATGTTTTCCCTCAGGGGTAAATGCTACAGACATAATGCTGAGCTGTATAATACAGGTTGTCACTATTTATGTATGTATGTATGTATGTATGTATGTATGTATGTATGTATTTGGCTTTTTGAGGCAGGGTTTCTCTGTGTAGCCCTAGCTGTCCTGGAACTCACTTATCTAGACTACTTTTTAATTGCCAATATAATGGTTATATCCTTTAACTTTCCTAACTACAATGAAGGAATGATTTATCCCATGCTCTCCAGCATTTGATTTTATCACTACTTTTTCAGTTTGGGGGACTTTGTGACAATGAAAAGTTATATCTCATTGTGGCTTTAATTTGTATTTCCCTAATGGCCATGGTATGGAATGCATTTTCATGTGACAGCTTGCTACTTTCCTCAGTGAACTATTTCTTGCTGTTTTTTCCAAGTTCTGGTTTGATTATTAACTTTTTGTTGTTGTTTTTGAGGGTTCTTTACATATTGGAAGTACTGGACCTCTTTTGAATATGTGGTTTGCAAATATTTTCTCTGTATTTGTAGTTTATTTTCTGTTTACCATATATTTAATGTATTCTCTCTCTCTCTCTCTCTCTCTCTCTCTGTGTGTGTGTGTGTGTGTGTGTGTGTGTTTAATGTATATGAGTGATCTATCTTCACACACACCCAGAAGAGGGCCTCAAATCCCATTACAGAGGGTTGTGAGCTACCATGCAGTTGCTGGGAATTGAACTCAGGACCTCTAGAAGAGCAGTCAGTGCTCTTAACCACTGAGCCAGCTCTCCAGCCCCCTGATTTATTGTTTTTGATTTTTTATTTTTGTTTGTTTTTTGTTTTTTTTGAGACAGGGTTTCTCTGTATGGCCCTGGCTGTCCTGGAACTCACTCTGTAGTCCAGGCTGGCTTCCAACTCAGAAATCCACCTGCCTCTGCCTCCCAAGTGCTGGGATTAAAGGCGTGCGCCACCACTGCCCGGTGCTTTTGTTTTTGTTTTGTTTTTAAAGGGTTTGTTCTCTCTCTCTCTCTCTCTCTCTCTCTCTCTCTCTCTCTCTCTCTCTCTCTCTTCCTCTCTCTGTGTGTGTGTGCTTATAAGTGAATGGCACATGTGTGTGGGTGCCTACAGAGGCCAGAAGAGTATATTGGATCTGTTGGAGTTGGAGTTATAGGTGGTTGTGAGTCACTCGTTGAGGATGGGAACCAAATTCAGGTCCTCTGGAGGAGCAGCAAGAGCTCTCAACTACTGAGGTCTCTCAGCCCCGTCCTTCCCTTCTCTTCCCCTCTCCTTCCCTCCCTCCCCTCCCTTCCATCATATCTGTGCAAAGAACCAAACTCAGGGAATCCAGTACCACTGAACCACCTCCCGGCTCAACAGATGGTCTTATAAAACCATTTGGGGCACATTATCCATTTTTCCTTTTGAAGCCAGTCTAGAAAATGCATTTTCTTCTATTTATTTCACAAACTTCATAATTTTAGATTTTACATTTAGATCTCTGATCCTAAGGGAGGCATGGCAGCATGTGCCTTGGATTTCAGCATGTAAAAGGCTGATGGAGATGGATTACTGTGATTTAGATGCCAGCCTGGACTAGATAGGAAGTCCCAGGACACCTCAAACTACATAGACTCTGTCTCAAAGAAGCAAAAAATGTAAATAAAATGATGATTCTTGTTGTGGGGGTTGGCTGGGGTTGGGGAGAAGCTGTTGGTTTGAGTTTTTGGTTTTTTTTTGAGACAGAGTTTGATGTAGTCCAGGCTACCCTCAAACTCATTATAAAGTTGAGGTTGTCCTTGAACACCTGATCCCTCTAATCACCCCAACCAAGTGCTGGGACTAGTCATTTACCACGTACTTGTTAGTTTTGTGTGTCAACTCGACAGAAACTAGAATCATCAGAGAGGAAGGCACCTCAGTTCAGGAAATGCTTCTGTGAGATCCAGCTGTAAGGCATTTTCTAAACTAGTGACTAGTGTTGGAGGGCCCAGCCCATTGTGGGTGGTGCCATCCCTGGGCTGGGGGTCCTGAGTTCTGTAATAAAGCAAGCTGAGCAAGACATTGGAAACAAGCCAGTGAGCAGCACCCTTCAATGGTCTTTGCATCAGCTCCTGCCTCCATGATCCTGCTGTGTTTGAGTTCCTGTCCTGACTTCCTTCAGTGATGAAGAGCAATGTGGAAGTGTAAGCCAGATAAACTCTTTCCTCCTCAGTTTGCTTTTTGGTCATAGTATTTCATCACAGCAATAGAAACCCTAACTAAGGGAGTTGGTCCCAGGAGTGGGATATTGTTATAACAGACATGACCGTGTTTTGGGGAGGATTGTGGAAGGACTTTGGAACTTTGGGCTAGAAAAGCCACTGTACTGGATAGTTTTATTTGTCAACTTGACACAAGCTAGAATCATCAGAGAGGAAGGAGCCTCAGTTCAGGAAATGCTTCCATGAGATCCAGCTGTAAGGCATTTTCTTAACTGAGGATTGATATAGGAGGATCTGGCTGTTGTAGGTAGTGTCATCCTTAGGCTATTGTAATTGAGTGTTGAGAGCCCAGGGGGCTATTCTGTAGGAGATTGGAAGATAAGAAGAGTGCTAAGAGCAATGTGGAGGGTGGAGGCCTGGCTCGGGAAGTTTCAGAGGGAAGATTAAAGGCTCTGTCAGGGTTGTTTGCTATTTTGATTTAAGATTTCTGTGGTTCTGGTTAGTCCGGGCTGAAGAATCAGCTGTGATTAACAAGAGACCAGAATGACTGAAGTGAAATCCTTGTGTTACTGGGACAATTGATCCTGGTTAGCCGGAGCTAAGAAATGTGTGATGATTCAGAAGAGACCAGAATCACTGAAGTGAAATTTTCTCGGAAGTTTTTCCTGAGAGCACAGAGAATCCGTTTCAGTGGAAGCCACAACTGTACTTTGTGATGTAAGACTTGGTAATATGTAAGAGTCACCCAAGTAGTGCTGGTTTTGAAGGCATGAAGGGATCAAGAAGAACAGCTGAGGCTTGGCACTGTGAGAGGCCAGAAGAGGCCACTGGTGCAGGCAGTTGACAACCTGGACTGAAGATGCCAAGCCTCAACATGCAAACATGTTGAGGCTTGGCATCAGAAGAGAGCTTAGGAGAAGCTACTGGTGAAAGTGCAGCCCAGTTGCAGCAGAAGACCCCAGCAGTTTGGGAGATGCCAGTATCATAGGATGCCAGCACCAAGAACAGCAGCAGCTGTGGAGTGGAGCCAGCTGGAGCCTAGAAGACAAGCTGTGTGTGCTACAGAGGATGGAGCTGGAGAAGTGACTCAACCCCTTTGGAGGAACCCAAAAGACTGTGAGTGGATCCCAGATATTGCATGGCTGAAATTTGCTTTGCTTTGCTTTGCTTTGCTTTGCTTTGATTGTGACTGTGCCCTGATTTCCCTCTTGAAGTAAGAAAGTATTTTACTGGAGCCTCAATTCTTAAAAATCCTTTTCTAGGGGGATGAAAAGATGGCTTAGTGGCCAAAAGCACTTGCTGCTCTTGCAGAGAGGACCAGAGTTTGGTCCTCAGCACCATGTGATGGCTCACAGCCATCCATAACTCCAGTTCCATGGGATCTGACACCCACTCCTGACCTCCACCGGCACCAGGCGTACATGTGGTGATCAGACACACATGCAGGCAAAACACCCATGTACATAAAATAAATCTAATGAAAAAAATTAAAATCTTATTCTAGTTTTCAGAGATGGGGGAAGGGGTCTTATTTAGCCAAACCTAGTCTCAAACCTGCATAGCTAAGGCTGGCCTTGAACACCTAATCCATCTACCTCTACTTTCCAAATTCAGTGACTATAGGCATCTGCCACTATACCTAGCTTTCTAATTTTCTAGTGATATGTATTTTTTCCACTTAATTCCTTTACATTACTTATTTTGTGTATATGTCTGTGGGCACATGTATGCCACAGTGTGTGTGTGTGTGTGTGTGTGTGTGTGTGTGTGTCTGTCTGTCTGTCTGTCTGTCTCTCTGTCTGTGTCTGTATGCAGATCAGAGGACAACATTTAGGAGCTGGTTCTCTTCTTCCACTCTCCAGGATTCAAACTCAGTCCCTCAGGCTTGACAGCAAACACTCTTACCTGCCGAGCCACCTTGTTGACTCCATTTTCCAACTTAAAACTATGTATATAGTTATATGTGAGGGGCCGGGAGGTGTCTCTGTGGATAGACCACTTGTTGCTCTTGCTGAGGACCAGAGTTCAGTTCCTAGCACCCATGTGGAGTCTTACAACTATAACTCCAGTTCCAGGGGGTCGGGGGTGGAGATCCAACTCCTCCTTCTGGCTTCTGAAGGGCGACACTTCATATACATGGTGCACATATACACACATAGGTTAAACACCCATACACATAAAGTAAAAATAAATCTTTTAAAATAATTATGTTATAAATGAGTCTCTTAGAGACAGCATACAGTTTCATCGTATTTTTTGACATGAATATGTTGGTTTCTATCTTTTTTTTTTCTCAGAGACAGGGTTCCTCTTTGTTGCCTTGGCTGTCCCAGAACTAGCTCTGTAGAACAGGCTGGCCTTGAACTCACAGAGATCCACCTGTCTCTGCCTCCCCAGTATTGGGAATAAAGGTATGCACCACCACTGCCCAGTCTCTATTTTTTAATTGACATATCTAAACCATTTGTATTTAATGTAATTAGTAATGTGCTAGGGCTTTGGTTCACTACTTGTTGTATTATTTGTTTGGGGGGTTTTGTCTGTGTCTTTCATTTCTTTGCTTCCTTTTTTGGCCTTCCTGTAGACTACTGAAACTTTTCTATTTGATTAACCTATTATCTTCTTCTTTCTTCAAAGGTGGGAATCTGGCCCAGAGCCCTGTGGATGCTAGGAAGGTACACTGTGTTAGAGTTATGGCCCTAGTCTCAGTTTTATGTGTGTGGTGTATACATGCGTGTATGTATGTTCACATGTGTGTTTTTCCTGCTTATGGAAGCCCGAGGTCCATGTTTGGTGTCTTTCTTGGTCACTCTCTATCTTGTGTGTTAAGTCAGGACCTTCAACGGAATCCAAAGCTCCTGTTCTGCTAGTCTGACTAGCCAGCTTGTTCTGGAGATTCCCCTGTCTCTGCCTACTGCACACTGGGATTATAGAAGGGCAGCCACCCCTAGCAGCCCTTGTTACATCCATTCTGTCAATGTGACTGCATCTGGAATCAACCCCAATGCAAGCTACTCAGCACTCCCGTGAGGGATTTTCTCAGTCAGATTGTTTGAAGCAGGAAGCCTCACCCTCAATGTGGGCAGGATTTTCTGGTAGCAGCTCAGATAGAAGGACCCAGAGGAAGAAGAAAACTGCTATTTGCCAGCTTGCTCTCACTCTCCATGCCAAGGTCATCTATCCTGTTGCTGAAGCATCTTTCGCTGATATTAAAATCAACTTATTGGAGATTCCAACACAGACTTAAGATCAGCAGCTCTCCAAGAATCCTCCAGAACTCATACATATAAAATAAACAAATCTTTTTAAAAAATTTTTTTGAAGTTATAAAACTTGGGGTTGGAGAGATGGCTAAATGTTAAGAGTGTTTGCCGTTCTTCCAAAGGATCAGAGTTCTGTTGCCAACACATACAGGTGGCTTACAACTCCCTGAAACTCCAGTTTCAGGGGATTCAATCCCCTCTTCCCTGGCACCTCCAACAATACCTGTACACATGTATTGCCTGTGAATGCACACACACACACACACACACACAGAGAGAGAGAGAGAGAGAGAGAGAGAGAGAGAGAGAGAGAGAGAGA
>NW_021604646.1:8167363-8181362 GCF_004785775.1 Grammomys surdaster | reverse complement strand
AGAGAGAGAGAGAGAGAGAGAGAGAGAGAGAGAGAGAGAGAGAGAGAGGTAGTCTAGGTATGTAGGTATTTTGGTACATACCTTTAATTCCAACTCTCCAGAGGCAAGGGCAGATAGATTTCTGTGAGAATGAGGCCAGCCCAGCTGGGGCTACATAGTGAGACCCTCTTCTAAAATAAGATAAAAACAATAGGAATTATTAATATATAACAATACATATCTGTAACTTTAATTCTTTCAACACCTACTTTTAATGATGGTTCTTAAATGTTTTAACCCCCCTTGTAGCCCACCACCCACCAGAGGTAGTAGAAAAGAAAGGATAAAGGGAAAGTGGACCTGTTTAGAAATGGTTCTTTGGAGCAATTCCTGTCTGTGTTGTCTGGAAATCGACAGTTCAGTTCACAGGTGAGCAGTGGCATCTTCATCCACTCACAAACACTCATAGATACACCAGCAACCCAGTTCAATAGTATCAGGATAGCAGCAGTGGTGGAATGACCTAGCAGAGACAGCCATATCTCAGCCAAACCAGCACAAGACAGCAGGAGGGACCAGGACCAGCAGGGATGCCAGGAGAAGTTCTCTGTGGTGTCTCTCTTGACAAAGGGAAGAACAGCAAAGACGGGAGACCAAGAAGCATTGTAGAGCTCTACCAGCAAGCCCAGCCCCTGTCACTGTCCGTTGATTCCTATTTATACTTCCCCCAAACATCATGTGTTCTCCACTGGTCTTAGCAAAACTCCACGTGAGTCTGTATCAGCTGACATCACTTGATTTCTCAGAGTCTGTGGAATCGGCAAGAAGCCACAGCACACCACCAGAAGTTTTTTGGTGTGTTTCTCTCTATGGAGTCCTGACAAATGGAGCTCCACTATGCAATGGAAGGCAGACCAATACATACATGTTGTCAACAAAGAATCCTTCATCATGTGTTCTTTCATGTGCTTGCTTTAGCAGAACATCCTTTCACTTGTGTCTGCTTCAGTGAAACAGTCCTTCGGGAGTCTGTCTTAGTGAAACATGCTTTCACCTGTGTCCGATTCAGGAGAACACTCCTTCACGTGTTTGCCCCAGCAAAACACCATCCTACACAACTGACTTTCCAAAGAACCCTTCATATATCACTGCATATTATTATTATATACTAATGTATAGTATGTAAGAGTGGAAAAGCCATTCCTTTTCCCATGTTTGCCCCCATGCTCTGTGTGCCTCCTGGTTGTCTATGGTACTCTGTTTCCTTGCTTCTGTTTGGAGAATTTTAATGTTGGGTAGAAGTTATTAGTTTACTTTTATAGTAAAAACAAGAGACTTGTATACTGGAAGATCATTCTCCATAGGATCCTGGGATGACACCTCTTTTCTTTCCCCATTTGGAAACTAATATTTCATTTCTTTCTGGCCACCATGGTTTCTGGAAAGAGATCTTCTGTCACCAGCACTTTGCCCCATAGGTAATACATTCATTTTATTTTCTTGGCTATCTTCAAGGTTTTCTTCTTTGGCTTTGAGTCATGTAATTCTGTTGAGTGTTAGATTTGGTGCTGTCCTGTGTGAAGTCTACTTGGCCTCCTGAATCTGGAGGTTTGTCTCCTTTCGAAGATCCCAAGGTTTGCCATCAGCCCCCTGTTTTGCATTTTTTTTCAGGGGACTCCACTGACACAGCTATCCTAAAGATCTCTGAAGCTGTGCTCACTTTTATTTTATGTTTTACGGCGAGTCCTGCTGTTCTCTCTTCCAGTTCAGAGAGTTTTCTCTTTAGTTCCTGGTTTCTGTACTGAGCCACCCACAGAGCTGTCAATTGCAGTTACTGTGTCTTTTCAGTTCTAAAATTTCCATTTGGAGTTCTTTTGTTCCTTCTGTTTCTTTAAAAGAATTTTTTTAAAAAATGTATATGTGTGTTTTGCCTACATAGATGTCTGTGTATTACATGTGTGCCTGGTGCTTGCAGGGGCCAAAAGAGGGCAGAAACTGATCCACTAGAAACTGGAGTTGTAACTGTGAGCCACCATGTGGGTACTGGGAATTGAACCCAGGTTCTCTGGAAGAAGAGTCAGTGCTCTTTGCAGCTCTTTACTGAGACATTCTAATTTTGTGTTTGTCTCCAGCACCTCTGTAATTGAGAACTGGAGCATTTCATGATGACCACTTGCGATTCTTTTAGAATTGGCATTTATGATTGCATTTAAAAAAAAAAACTCAATTTAGCGGGTCTTTGGTTATCTAGATAGATGCTTTTGGGGAGCCTGCTTTTTTTTTTTTTTTTTGAGATTCCAGGTGTCACTTAGGCCTTCTGTGTCAGCTGACATTCCCTGCTGTGCTCTGGTAGGGCAAACCTGAGCCTGGTGGGGCAGAAGGTGGGAGCAGGAGCACAAGTTCTTCACTTGCTGACACCTGTTGCTCATCACTGTAGGGCAGGGCTGTACAATTCCACTGACACCACTGTGGGGGGATGGATACCTTCTGACCGCTGAGACACATGAAAGTCCTCCCCCATCCACTGTGCTTCCTCTGATAACAACTACAGAGGGAAAGAATTGAGACAGCTCATAACTGCCAGGTTGGACAGCTCCACATACAAAGACACCTCTGTTTCTGCAGCAGGGGGACTTCATTATTAGCTGGTAAAAAGTTGGGGTGCTTCAAGGATAGCCTAGCAAGTACAGAAAACTATAGGGTTCTGGCTCTAGTAAGGATGGAAATTCAACTCTAGATTTTTTTTTTCTGTGCTTTTTGTCCAGAGTAAGGTGATATTAAGTAAGACATTTTGTCTAGGGAGGAAGCCTCTTTCCTGGTGCTTCAATTAGAGACAGGCTTTATGTGTTTGCACTGTTTGTTCTTGCTCTTATCTGTGCCCACAGCACCTCGGGGCTGTTGGTATCTTCAGCTCCACGTGCAGTACAGAAGACAGAACAAAAGCCAGGGAATTCCCTGATGTGCTGTTTCCTAGCCTGGGAGACTTCTCTCTGCCTTTCAGCATCTTCTTGGGGTTGTTCACATATCACTTCTGGTGTTATTAGTTGCACTTAGTGGAAGGCATAATGGAAACACTGGCCTGTCCACCTTCCCAGAAACAGCTCACTCAGGGGGTAGGGGGTGAATGTCAACACCATCCCTGATCTGACCTTGAATCAAGTAATTAGTGTCTATTAAATCATGGGTCTAATGGTGCTGGATTGAGTGTGTGTGTGTGTGTGTTAGTAGTTGCCATTGTTGTATCACTGACATGTGATAAATTACACATTTCAAATGTATTGAATTTTGACATAGGAGTAGTGATGCATGATTTTAATGCCAGCCTTCAGAAGGTAGAGGCAGAAAAGTCAGGAGTTCAAGGGCAGCCTCAGCTGTGCAGCAAGGTCACGATCAATCTGGGCTCCCAGTGAAATCATCAACAAAGGTGACTATTTCTAAATAATTATGAAAGGTAAACATGAAAGAAGCCAGTCAAAAAAGCCCAACATAAACTGAATACGTCCATATACATGCATACAGACAGGCATACGCATACACAATGTATATGTACACATGTGTTACAGCATAACCTATATGGTGTATACATGTAGATAGCATATCTCCATATGGAACTGTTTCATTCCTAAACTATCTAACATGAAGTATTCCCAAACACCTATTTGAAAAATCTTCCCACAGGGCAGGTGAAAGGGCTCAGCAAGTAAAGGCTCTTGTCAAGGCCGGTGACTTGGGTGACTTGAATTCTCTCCCCAGGACCCACATAGAAGGAGAGAATGATCCTGAGATTTGTTCTCTGACAATAAGCAAACGAGTGGGAAAAAAATTAAAAAAAAAACCAAAAACTTGTCCAGACATGGTAGTGCACACCTTTAGTATTAGTTCTTGGGAGGTGGGAACAGGTTCATCCCTCTGAATTCCAGCCAACCAGGGCTGCATAAGTGAGACCTTTTCTCAAAAGAAAAAAAAAATAACCTCCCCAAGGTCCACCTTCAGAATCTGAACTCTGAAGTTGCACACCCTGCGTGGCCTTTCGGCTCTTAGGCATGAGAGATGACGAAGGGTACTGTGGATGACTAAGGAAAGACTTCAAAGGGGACCAGAGGGTGTGTCCAGCCTCAGCCGGCTAGTCTTCTTCTTACAAGGCCGTTGGCAAGCCTTTGCCTGTCCCAGAACCCCAGGCCCTCTTGTTTACAATCACGGGTGAAAACAGGGCTGGCTTGGAATTCAGGGATGAGATTGTTAACAGCCCGGTGCTGAGCAGGGGAGGATGGTGCTGCTCCTGGGTAGGGTAGTCCACGCTACTCAGTTCAGTGTCAGTGTTGGGCTGAGGCTGAGCGGAACGCCTGGGTCCTGGGAAGCTCGTGGAGCCGCTCAGCCCCGTATACCCCTTTTGGAGGTCTATCGGCTCCACCAGGCTGACCAATGTTACTGTCTATATTTTCACTCCTGCCTCGGTTCCCTTCAGGCCCTGTAGCTCTCCTCTCTACCTCTCTCAGCCCACTTTGGCTGGAAGAGACCCTAGAGTTAGAAAGCAATGTATAGGGGGGCTGGGGCAGTGAAGACAGGACACCCAGCTTTGTGCCTATATTTCCTTATGAGTTCGTGGAGAATGAGCTTGTGTGGACCAAAGGAAAGCTGTGCTCGGGAAACCAGGAGAATCCAAGAAGAAAAGGACTGTGCTCAAGGACATGGGGTTGGGGAGTCAGGGCTTGATTCCACCCCCAAAGACTCCTCTTGCCCCTCTGCACTTCAGTTTGTCATCTGTGAAGCAGAGGGGTGACCATGATGATGATGACAATGATGAGGATGATGATGAGGAGGAGGAGGAGGAGGATGGAACATTCTCTTAAAATGCAGAGAAAATATATACAAAGGCCTTGGGATAGGACTTGGTACCTGTGAGAGACTCCTCCCAAATACTTATTTTATTTTTATTTATGGGTGGTGAGTGAATGCCACGTGTACACAGGGTCCCACAGGAGATGGTTTCAGATCTCTTGGAGATAGTTACAGGCACTGCGTACTGTCTGATATGGGTGTTGGGGACTAAACTTGGATCCTCTTCAAGAGCAGCAAGGCTCTTAACCTCTGAGCCATCTGTCTCGCCTGTGTTATTTTCTTTTTAAAGATTTATTTTGCTTTTTAATCATGTATGTGTGTGTCTGTGTGAGTGTAGGTGTTGGATTCCCAGGAGCTGCAGTAATAGGCTATTAGAAATAGGTTAGTAGGTTATTAGTTATGAGGCTCTGATGTGGGTGCTGGGAACTGAACTCTAGTCCTCTGAATGGGAAGGTCAAGTTCTTGACCTTTGACCCATCTCCCCACCCTGCTTTGTTTTTAGTTTTGTTTTATCTGAAATAGGATCTCATTATGTAGCCCTGGTGGGTCTGGAACCTGCTATTTAGACCAGGTTGGCTTTGAACTTGTGTCAGTTACTTGCCTTTGCTGAGTGCTGAGATTACAGATATAGGCCACCATATCCCCCTGAAATGTGCTCTCTCCCCCCAATACATCCTCCTGCTCCCTGCCATGGATTATTTGGGGATTGGGGCGGGGATAGTGCCCAGTGAGGGACTCCATATCAGATTCTGACCAGCTCTGTGTGCAGTAGGCAGCTACACCCAGGGCCTAAGCCAGGCATTGTGCTGGGAGAGGGTGGAAAGAGGCATCAGCCCTGGGCATTTAGAAGTGTCCCTGAGGACCGAAGAAAGTATCCACAGCCATTCCAGCCCTGTCTTGGAATGGATACCATTTGGAGCTCAAAGGTAGTTTCTCCCTCTGCTGTGGCAGCACTGAAGTCAACAAACAACTGTTAAGGGTGTGTGGTACCTTCGTGTGCTTAGGGCAGTCATTTTTATCATTTGTAATTCTCTCTGGGCATTTGTGAGAACCCCCCAACCCCCACCTCAGGTACCAGAAGCCTTTCTCTGAAGCTGACCCTTCAGCTCCCAGACTTCACTCCACATCTGTACATCTCTGCAGGTAGCAAAGTCTGCCTCACAGCAGTAGGTATTCCCCAAGCTCCAGACATACACAGTTTTGCTAGATTCTATCACCTCCCACCGTTTGCTCAGGTCCTAACTTCTGTTGCTTCCTCTCCCCTCCACTACCCTCCTCCTTTCTCTTCTGCCTTCAGTACCTAGGCAAGCATCCTACCGTTGAGCCATCCCCAGCCTCTTTCTTTTACTATCTAAAACCAACCTGTCTCTCTCCATCCTTTCTCCCTCCTCTCCTCTCTCTCCTTTTCCTTCTTTTCTTCCTCCTCTTTCACTTAAAAAATATTTATCTTTGCTGTTTGTTTGTTTGTTTGAGATGGTCTCTCCGTATAGCCTGTGCTGGCCTTGAACTCAGAGATCAGTCAATCAACTGGGACTAAAGGTGTGTGCCTCCACTATCTGACTTTTCTTTCTAAACATTTTTAATATCTCTCTCTCTCTCTCTCTCTCTCTCTCTCTCTCTCTCTCTCTCTCTGTTATATATGTGTGTTGTGTATGTGGTGTGTGTGAGTGTGTATGTGTGTGGTATGTATGTGTGTGGTATGTATGTGTATGTGGTGTATGTGAGTGTATGTGGTGTGTTTGTGTATATGGTACATGTGTGTGTACCCATGTTTCACAGCATATGTGGGGAGGTCAGAAGACAACCTTAGGATCCAGCTCTCTCCTCTATGTGGGTCTGGGCTTGATGACAAACTCCTTTACCCACTGAGCCATGAGCCAGCCCCATGCTCAGTTCATTCTCCTTGTTTTGTGTTTTGTTAAAGGATTTTAGTTTTGTGTTCTGCCTACATACATGTAAGTACATCTTGTGTGTGTGGTGGCTGAGAATGTCAGAAGAGAGCAATGAACCTCTGGGGACTGGAGTTACAGAGCCTCCAAATGGTGTTCATAGCTATCTGTAACTCCAATTTCAGAGGCTCTGCCCCCTCTTCCGCCCTCTGTCAGCCCCAACATGCCTGTGCCGCATATACATATATAATACATACATACATACACACACACATACATAGATACATGCATGCATATACGCAAAACACTCATACACTAAAAGAAAAAAGACTATAGCAAAAGTTAGAGAAGTATGAAATCTTCCCAAGACTTTCTCCTTGAAAACGGTCCAGAGATGGGAAGATAAGGAAGTGAAAAAAACAGGTGTGGTGGTGAAGACCAGTAACCCGCTAACAGGGAGGCTGAGGCAGGAGGATTATGAACTTGAAGCCAGTCTACATCACACAAAGAATTGAAGGCCAGCTTGTACAACTTAGCACAGAACCAAACTCCCACCCCCCTTCTTTAAAACTTACTATACAGGACAGGCTGGTCTCGAACTCACAGAGATCTACTGCCTCTGTCTCCTAAAGGATAGGATTAAAGGTATGTACCACTATGCCTAGCTGGACCATTTCTTAAAATAATTCTTTGTTTTAAAAAGACTGGGGTCTATAGCACAGTGAGAACACTTGCCAAAAACAAGTCCTGCATTCAAACATCAGTACTGAAAGGGGAAATAACAAGAGAACAACAAATCTCTTTTCAAGACTTGGACCTGCTGATGGATGTTGTAGCTCCCAAGGGAGTTGTGAGTTCACCATGGAAACATGGCTTTGGCTTCCTGGGCCTCCCAGCCTCTACCCGGAATAGGCAGCACTGGTCCCATTTCACAGAGAGAAACCGAGGCCCAAGAGTAGAAGAATCTACCCAAAGAGAAATGGCTCAGTCAGTAAGGGGCTCACTGACCAGGAGGACCAGTGTGTGATCCCAAGAGCCCATGTGAAGAAAGCCAAGCCAGATGTGGTGGCACAGGCTTGTGATCCTGGTGCTAGAGCAGCAAAGACAGGAAGCTCCCTGGGGCTTGCTGGCCAGCCAGCTTAGACTGCTTACTAAGATCCTGGCAAATGAGGTACCCTGTCTCAACAAACAAGGTGGATAGTTTTCCTGAGGAACAGTTCTTGAGTTTGACCTGTGGCCTATATGTGTGTTTACACACATCTACACACACACACATACACACACACACACACACAAACACACAGACATGAGAATATGCCTAAAATAATAGTTGCTCAGAATGTGAATTGGTGACCAAGAAGATTGTTTCTCAGGGCCCCAACATAATATAGAAGTATGGGGGATCCTTGCTCACGTTACTCACACTTGGGGACTCCTGCAAGGCCCTTACTCTCTTCCAACAGCCCAGCTCCACTCTTGGGCAAAGAACAGGCTTGGCAGAGCTACACCCAAGAGATGAAACTGAGAATCTCCAGCTCCCAGCCACCCAGGACAGCGCCCAGCTTGGTGAATTCCTTTAAGTAGAGCTGGTGAGTGGTTGTTGTCTTTGAGATCCCAGGCTCCTCTGCGCAGGAACACTGGCATGCCTTTTCCTTGGCCAGTTCAGATGAGGGTCCCTGTGTTCCCCAGCCCCAGCTGACAGTGACACAAGCCAGTCTTCCCAGGAAACTTTACATCAAAGGAGACGGGGACCAGGAGGGGTGGAGAGGAAAGACGTGGGCCCCTAGCTGCTTCTGCTTCCTTCCTCCAGGGATGCTGGTGAGGGGCCGTTTCTATTTCTGATGAGCCAGGAAAGCAGTCCTCAGGAAGGAGGCTCAAGACAACAGTCCATCCCTCCCCCAGCCCAGAGCTCTCACGATCAGTCTCCAAAGGTCGCTGTCTTGAGCATATGTGTGAACAGAACAGCAGGTCGGACAAGCTATTCTCCGGGGTGAACATCCCAGGCAGTCAATGTACACCTGAGCACCTGTTTGTAGGCTAGGTGTGGGGTACTACGGCCTCTGTGGTCCACAAGTACAGCACATAGTCTTTCAGAGTCCATAATCTAGGGCAAGAAATAAGCCTTGATCTAAGTACCTACTAGTTACAGGCATGACTCGAAGGGTGAAGGAGATCAGAGGACGGTGGTGTTGATGGAGATACAGAGAGGCCAGACTTACAGTGGAAGAGTCTGTTAATGGGAAAGGAGAGCAGTTAGCAGCCCACGAGAATGAAGTTCTGGCTTGAAGGAACCGCACAGGTAAAGGCCCTGTGTCAGACGCAAGCATAGCCTGCTCCATAGCAAGGGAGGAAGCCTGAGCCAAGCGTGGAGCTTGGTGAGCCTGGTCGTACGGGATCTCAAAGGATGGTTTCGGGATCCATCGGAAGAGTAATAGATTGCTCATCAAGCTGCTCCATAGAGAAGAGGAACTGGCTCCATTAGCATCTTGGATGACAACCCTGTGGCTCCCTGTAGAGAGTATGCAGAGGGGCCTGTGAGGAGTAAGACAGGAAGTGAAGGCAAGCCTGTGGAGAAGAGGTGTTGAGAGGGCACAGCAGGAAGATCTCAGACTCTTCAGGAAGATAAATATCTCTGATCATGGAGACTGGCTCCTGGAAGCCAAGAGATTATAAAAAAGGGGGGTTAGAAAAGCAATGACCTCAAGACTTCCATTGAGTATTGATCTCTCTCTGTCTCTGCCTCTTTCTATCTCTCTGTCTCTCTCTGTCTGTCTGTCTGTCTCTCTCTGCCTCTCTCTCTCTGCCTCTCTCTCTGTCTCTCTCTGTCTCTCTCTCTGTCTCTCTCTCTGTCTCTCTCTCTCTCTCTCTCTCTCTCTCTCTCTCACACACACACACACACACACACACACACACACACACACGCAGAGCCCAGCTGTATGCTTCTTCAAGTCTAACTTGTCCCTCTGGCCTTCCTCCTCCTCCTTCAAAAGGAGGCTTTGTGAGTGTCCGAGTGCCCCACAGAGGACACTTGACACCCCATTTCGACACCCCCTTTTTGTGGTCTTTTTGCTTTTGTAAACACCACCACAGTGAGCACTTGTGTGGCTGCATATTTGCACCCACGAGTATAGACTCAAGTGCTCACACATGTCCTGGGGTGGTATGCCCAAAAGTGAACGGTCTTTGTTCTTGTTGCATTTTCCCAGACTGCCTTGTTGCTGTCTAAGGATGGGCATCACCAATGAAAGACACCTTCCCAACACCTGAGGTCAAAGCCCTTGGACCTTTAATATGGATTCCTGGATGATAAAGAGCCCAAACACAACAAGCTATCTAAAGGCCTCTGTGATGTTCCTGGGCTGTTTAAATTCACACTCCTACTCTGCATTTCACATGTGCCTTGGCCAACAGTTGGAAGGATGAAGGTAAAATGATATATGTTCAGTTCACAAGTGAACACGGGGATTTGGGAGCACCTACAAAGGTCTGTCACCATTAGTTAGCAATTAGATGGTGTCTTAGTCAGGGTTTGTATTCCTGCATAAAACATCATGACCAAGAAGCAAGTTGAGGGGGGAAAGGGTTTATTCAGCTTACACTTCCACATTGCTGTTCATCACCAAAGGAAGTCAGGACAGGAACACACACAGGACAGGAACTTGGAGGCAGGAGCTGATCTAGAAGCCATGGAAGGTGTTGCTTACTGGTTTGCTTTCCCTGACTTGCTCAGCTTGCTTTCTTATAGAACCCAGGACTACCAGCCCAGGGATGGCACCACCCACAATGAGCCCTCCCATCCTTGATCAATAATTGAGAAAATGCCTTACAGTTGAATTTCATGAGGGCATTTCCTCAAGGGAGGCTCCTTTTTCTGTGATAACTCCAGCTTGTGTCAAGTTGACACACAAAACTAGCCAGTACAGATGGGGACTTAGAGAGCTGTAGAGTGGGGATTGGTTGATTGATTGGTTGGTTGGTTGCCTGATTGATTGATTAGAGGTTCTCTGCAGAGCCAGCAGAATCATGCTGGCATCAACTCAAAGCTGTTTTGCACATTGGTTCAGTTCTGGTGATCCTGGGATCAGTCCTCAGAGCCAACTCACCCTCAGTACTAGAACAGTGTCACCCACTGGACCTGTGAGAGACAGTGGTCCGGGGAGGGGGGAGGGGCAGAAGTGGATGCTCTGCTGTCCCCTCACTGGCTCTCTTACCTCTCAGCCCAACAGCCAGGGATGGCAGGGGAAGGGAGCAGGTGCCAGGAGTGGGTGTGGCCCTGACCATCAGTTTGGCTGGGGAGGACCCAGGGTCTCTTTTCAACCTGCTCTGTGGGGCCTTCTGCTGCCCCTGCCTTCATGAAGCTTGGCTAGGTCTGAGAGAAATGTGTGAGAGCAGTGTGCTGGACTCACGGGGACTTCCCACCACCTTTTAGGGAGTCAGCTCTAGCCAGCTAACATCCAGAGTTAAAGCTGGCATTGTGGCCATGACCGCCAGCTGTGCACCCCTGGCGCCTTGGCCGGTGTTTCTGCTTCACTGTGTGGCAGCCCTTCCACTTTACCAGGGTGTGCTCATCCATAAAAAAATTAATGGTCCCTGCGAATAAAGAGGTACAACAGCAGAGAAAGGCTTTTTAGACAATCAATTAAAAGCCTAGGAGAGAGATTATCTCATTGAAATATCAATTTTTAATAGCCCTGCATCGTTGAGTTTCCTCTAAAAAAACTTTGCCCAGGCCATTAGCCTGCTTGCTTCTGACTTTGACTTCTGTTGCCTTGCCAGAGCGGGGCCACTCCCCATAGCTGGGCTCCAGCAGAACGCAAGTGCTGGCTCTCTTGTTCAATAGCTCGTTCACTTACGTATTACCCCCCATTGGTCCTGGGCAGTGAACTCAGCTTGGCTGGGGTAACCTGGTGAGCCAAGAGGAGGAATCACAGGTGAGTGAGGGACTAGCTCAGCACAAGCCAGGTGACCATGTCAACAGTCACAGAAGGGGAAGCCAGCTAGAAAAATGCTTATCAAGGAACAGAAGGGGAGGAACCATGGAAGACAGGAGAAGGAGTCTGGGTGGCTGGAGGAGGCAGGGAAACACCTGTTACCTCCTTGTCCTTAGGAAGTGGCATTTGAAACGAGACTAGAAGCATGTGAGGAAGGAAAGGTCCCCTGCAGAAAGAATAACATGCCTGGTGGCTCTTAGGCAGGAAGGGGTTTGAGATGTCGCAGGTCCCAGAAAGGAGGCTGAGGCTGGAGCAATGAGGGGTTGGGGTGGAGCAGGAAACCTGGAAAGAGATACCATGAAGATCGTGGCTCTGCAGGCCCAAGAAGGGGTGTGTGGTACACTCAAATGTCCCATGAGCCTCTGGGACAGTGATGTGTTCACGCCTGCTTTGAAACCCCAGTTGTGTTCCTGAGCTGCTAAGACACCCCAGGAGGCTGCTAAAGGTCTTGACTTGAGTTTTTCACCTGCAAGGTGGAAGAACAACTTTGATTGTCCCCCTGGGCAGTCAGGGGTGTGGCAGATGACCGAGGCAGACGGCCCCACCCAGCACCTCCTCCTCCTCTCTTCTGCCCATCTTCTCTTGGCAGCTTCTTCAGTTTACCCCTCGGGGACTTTGGGATCAGATAAACTCTGTGCAATGACAGGTTCCCACCAGCCAAGTTCCCAAGAAGATAGCTACACCCCCAAACTCCAGTGTTCCAACCTGCAAAAGGGACCACAAATAGTCAAAGCTGATTGCTCTGTCCTTCCTCATGGAACTAACTCCAGACACCTAAGTAACCATCAGATTGGGAGTCTGAGATTGCACTGAGAAGGAGAGACTGGGTGGGGCCAGGTGGGGTGGTCTGTCTTTGCTCCTGGTCAGGGCTTCATCCCCAATATGGACACTTTCATGTTCCGTTTCTGGGCAACTGTCTTTCCACACAAAAGGGACAAAGGTTGGGAGGTGACACACTGCTGAAGCCTTGACACGTGGGTCTTCTCATTTCCCATAGGCTGTCCCCAATGTGCAAACTGGGGCTCAGAGACGTGGTGCTTCTTGCTTGGTCAGTATGTGTAGCCAATCCTCATCCACTTAGTTGCTGTCTTCCTAGTTTATTCCCCACTGCCCCCAACATGTGTATGCCAGTGTGTGTGTGTGTGTGTGTGCGCGCACATGTACATGGAGACCAAAGATCAACATCAGATGTCATCTTCAATCACTCTTCATCTTTTTTGTTTTTGTTTGAGGCAGAGTTACTCTGTGCAGCTCTGGCTGTCCTGGAACTTGCTCTGTAAACCAGGCTGACCTCGAACTTGGAAATCTGCTTGCCTCTGTCTCCCAAATGCTAGGATTAAAGGCTTGCATCACCACTGCCAGGCTCTATCTTTTTTGTTTTTGTGAGACAGGGTCTCTCACTGAGTTAAGATCTCACTGGTTCAACTAGTCTGACTGGCCAGCAAGTCTTTAGATCCTTCTGCCACCCAAGGCCAGAAGTGCCATCATACCTGTTTGGTTTTGATTGTTGTGTGTGTGTTTGTCTGTTTGTTTAAATACGGGGTCTGATTATGTTGCCCAGGCTGGTCTTGGATTTTCAGTATGACCTCTCCACCCTCGCTCTGGAGTACAGGGATTACAGGCTGAACCCCCCACACCCAGCTTGCCTGCTATCCCTTCCTGGCTGTTTTTATGTCACCTTGACACAAGCTAGAGACATCGGAGAGGAAGGAGCCTCAGTTGAGGAAATGGCTCCATAAGATCCAGCTATAAGGCATTTTCTTAATTAGTGATCAATGTTGGAGGGTCCTAGTCCATTGTGGGTAGGAACATCCCAGGGTTGGTGGTACTGTGTTCAATAAGAAAGCAGGCTGAGTAAGCCATCAGAACCAAGCCAGTAGGCAGCACCCTCCATGGCCTCTGCATCAGCTCCTGCCGCTATGTTCTCTCCCTGCTTAAGTTCCTGTCCTGACTTCCTTCAGTGATGAATAGTGAGGTGGAAGTGTAAGCCAAGTTGACTCTTTCCTCCCCAGATTGCTTTGGTCATGGTATTTCATTCAGCACAGCAGTTGTTGTGTTTTATAAAAAGATAAGGAGAGAAGGAATATGTTTGGTGGATGTGTAGTCAGGTGTGGGGAAGGGGGTGCCTATGTGAGCCCATGCCAAGGCATCCCTTCCCCCTGAGGGACCAGCCACAGAACTGTATAGTATAGAATAGAGTTTATTCAGGGCATGGGGAGGGGAGTTGAGGGAGTAGAGATGGAGAAAGGCAGAGAGAGAGAGAGAGAGAGAGAGAGAGAGAGAGAGAGAGAGAGAGAGAGA
>NW_021604646.1:7985430-8167353 GCF_004785775.1 Grammomys surdaster | reverse complement strand
AGAGAGAGAGAGAGAGAGAGAGAGAGAGAGAGAGAGAGAGAGAGAGAAAGGAGGAAAGGAGAAGAGAGAAGAGAAGAGGAGTAGAGGCCAGCCATGAGCACGTGAAGAGAGTGAGTTGGGGGAGGGTAATAGAGAGAGTGAGGGAGCAGGAACAAAAGAGCAAGTGATAGAGGAGGGGGCAAGCAGCCCCTTTTAGAGTGAGTCAGGCACACCTGGCTGTTGCCAGGTAACTGTAGGGCAGAGCCTAGACTAAATGCCAACAGCAATATAGGTGTGAATCCCCATCCCTAGCTCCCCCTGACTAAGACAGTCTCTCTCTTCTTCATGATGCTGAGGGTGGAACCCAGGGCCTTGCACAAGCCAAGCAAATTGAGCTCTACTATTGAGCTCAACCCCTTGAGTTAACTGGATGTAGGAGCAGGAACCAAGGATTAGGAGTTACTGGAAGGATCTATGATTCTCAGGATGGAGCTAGACCTCAGCTTCTAGATGAAGTTCCTAACTCAGTGTCCCTAAGTGAGCGGATGGAGTGAGGCTAGGGATGAGAAAGGACACTGCAGAGGACCCAAAGTCTGGTGGTGGCTGTGGTGATATCCTTGGTAAGTAGTTTCCAAGCTCTCGTGGTCAAGGATACTCTGGCCACAAGGCAAGTTCAGAGATGGTCTTTGGGAAGTCAGCGGAGGAGGGGGAAGGAGGAACCCCCAGCAGGAGGGCTGTCTAGATCTAGACCGCACTAAGTGTCAGGGTGCTAAGGACACTTAGAGGATGTGCTCAAGGTGAGCGCTGGTCCCCGAGTGTGTGGCTGCAGCGGTGGACAGCCATGGCTAGTTCTTGGGTGAGAGAAACCTGTCCCTGGGAACCAGGTGTTTACACCACAGAGATCATCAAGTGCAGCGGTGCCTATGAACTGGAGGAGAGCTGGAAGGCATTTCCAGGGAGCCCCTGCTCCCTTGAGAGGCACCTCCCTGGGGCCAGGGAGGCAGCTGGCATCTCACAACCCTGCAATTAGTAGATAAGGTCGCAGTCTTCTGCTGACGGTGGTGGCAGTGGTTAAGGCAGGCTGAGCTGCAGCTGTCTCCTGGGCGCTACCTCTGCCTCCAGGCTCCACCCCCATGCTTCAGAATGATTGGCTGGAATGGCTGTCTGTCAGACTCCTAGGGAGGTTAGGCGCTAGGGTCTTGGGTGTCTGTGCAGAGCAGTGGAAGAAGGCAGAAAGAACATGGGTGGTGGTCTCATAGGAGGTGGGCTTGGCCAGCCCATAGGTGTGTCCCCCTTTGGACAAAAAAAAAATAAAGTTTATTAGAAGATACATAGCCGGTGGGAGAGTGGGAGGGACCATACACATGCCATGCAAATCTGGGGGTGTCAGTGAAAGTGCCTAATAAAGTCTTGGCTAGAGAGCAAGGGCAGACTCTGGATTCCTCGGCCCTCGCTCACAATGCAGAGGGAGGAACCAGACCTGGAACCAGACCTGGGGTGCACACCCAGCCTGTATGGGGAAGCCAAGGCCTTGGATGAGGGGCATTGAGGGTCTGGGTGACTGATGCAAGGAGTCCCTGGGCTGCCTGCTTTTTCCAGAAGATACCCCCTACACACACACACACACACACACACACACACACACACACACACACAAATCTAAGTAGATATGGTAGGCCATGTTCTGGCTTCAGTTTTCTTTTCTTTTTTCTTTTTTTTTTTTTTGAAACAGGGTTTCTCTGTGTAGCCCTGGCTGTCCTGGAACTCACTCTGTAGACCAGGCTGGCCTCAAACTCAGAAACCTGCCTGCTTCTGCCTCCCAAGTGCTGGGATTAAAGGTGTGCGCCACCACTGCCTGGCTCTGGCTTCAGTTTTCTATTACCTGGTTCTGCATTCTTTCTCCACTCCTCTATAATACTCCCCTACCATACTTTTCAAGATGAGGTCTCACTATGTAGCTCTGGCTATCCTGGCATTCACTGTCAACCAGGCTTGCTTTGAACTCATAGGTCTGGCTGTGTCTGCCTCTTGCTAGGATTAAAGGCTTGCAACCCTACACTCAGTTTATCCTACCTTTCTCTATCCCTCTGTCATTCCTTTCTCTCACCATCCCTGGACACTGTGGTTGGTGGGATGAGGTGGGATGGGGGTACCAGACAAAACAACTATTCACACTAAGAGAAACAGGTAGGCTGAAGCTGTGAAGGGCTGTTGGGGGAGGGAAACTCTGGGTGGGTGGTGGGATTCATCCTGGCTTGGAAAAGACCAGCTATGCAAGAAGTGCCAAAGGCCATAGGCTCCTTATCCTGGATGGGTAGCGTGGGCAGGCTCTTTACTGAGACTGCTCGAATCAGGATGAGACCACGACTACACCGCTGTCTGGTTGCTGCTGCTCCCTCTGAGCTCTGGATTCCGGCATAATTGGGACGGTGATAGTGGTATGCCTGTCTCACTGACTGGTGGGAAACCCTGAAAAGAAGCTGAAACTTTTGCCAGTTGCCCTTCCAGCGACCCAAGCCCATTAAGTGACAAGTGTCCCTTGGCATGGCTGTACCTCACACTGGCTGCCTTCTGGCTCCCCCTTGCACTGTTCAAAAGGGACCCTGCCCTCAAATGTCTCCCTAAGTCGGCACGAGATAAGGCTGCCGGACCTGGTGGGGACTGAGGTACAGAACGCCTCTTACCTCCTGAGAGCAGCTGGGGCCACCTGGGAGCAGGGACGCTGTGGTCAGAGGTGCTGACGGCTCAGGAGAGGGAAACCCACATTTGGATGGGCAGACTTCCCATGACTAATATTAGCAGCACATTAAAGATTTTCCTTAAGGCACCATGTGAGCCAAAGCGAATGCTTCTGTGCGCCATGACCCCTGGATGACTTTCACTGAAAGTAGCAGTGACCCATGAAAGGCTGCGAGCAGGGCCCAGCCCCCACACTGCACACACCCCCCTTACATTCCCCAAGCCTTGCTCTGGCTTCCCTTTCCCAGATCAGCTCCCCTGTCCACTGACACTCTCCGAGAAGCCTGGTGGAGAGATAGACACGGTGAGGAGGCCCCTGCTCCACACTATCTCTCTGGAGGTGCCAGGGAGTCTGGGGGAGCCAGGCTCTGCTCAGTGTCTGGGAATGGCAGCTGTCAGTGAGGGCCTGGCTTCTAGCTCCTAGAGGTCAAAGGGCAGCACTCTCAATCTTTTCTCGGTCCATTTCCTGTTTGAGAGAGGAAGAAGAAAAATCCCTGGCAGGAGAGGGTCCTTTCCTGCTGGGCTGACTCCTGGGGACAGCTTTCCGGTATAGGGTAGGGGTGGGGACAGCCTCTTTTTCCTTTCTTCCTTCACCTGGCAGCCCACCAACACCATCAGTTGAGGATAATGACTCCTGTTCTGGGCTCTGGCTCCCTGCTGGGGCCCCTCAACACCTCAGTCCCCAGGGCTCATGGCACCTGTGGATCCTAGCAGTGTAGTCTGCCTCCGGGGACCTTCCTGACCAGATCACACAAAGATAAAGTCTTTACTGCAGCTCTCCACTCCGGAACAGGGAACCTTTTTATGAACTCAGTTGAACTTCTCTTTGTGCTAGGCTGAGCCTCTTGTACACCCCTGAGTACAGGAAGCTGCCACCAGCCTGTTGGAGCAATCCTCACCTCTGCAGAGCCTGTCAGGAGAGCAAGATTCCTGAATTCCCCTTGACTTTAGAAAAAAAAAATTGGGAGTGGGGTGTGGGTTCAAGACAGGGTTTTCTATATAGTTCTGGCTGTCCTGGAACTCACCCTGTAGAGCAGGCTGGCCTTGAACTCAAGAGCTCTGCCTGCCTCTGCCTCCAGAGTACTGGGATTAAAGGCCTGCGCCACCACTGCCTTCTTAATTTTAATAAATGTAACTGTCTGCTGTTGTGTCTCTGTCAAACTCTTTATAAATCTGCTAATTAATTTTGGAAATTAGATGTCAAAACTAAAAGTGTCATCTGGATGTGGTGGGGCATGCCTGTCATCCTGGTGATTGAGGGAGGAGGGCTAAGTTCAAGGCCAGTCTGTGGTACGGGTTCAGGCTAGCCAGTGCTACAAAAGACCGTACCTCAAATAAACAACCAAAGAAGAGGGTTTCCTATCTCCTGTAAGTGAATTTCCACCAATCTCCCAATCCTGCTGCAATCAGCTCTTCACCCTGCTGGCAAATCCTCCTGCCCATGGTAGACCTCCCGGAAGTGTAACATAGTTTTGTATTTACAAAATTGATTATTATTATTACTAGTGTGTGCGTGTACCTGTGGAAGTCAGAGGACTTTATGGAGTTCACTCTCTCTGTCCACCTTTACTCAGGCTCCGTGGTTCAAACCCGGGTTGTCAGGCTTGTGTTCCAAGTGATTTTACCCAGTGAGCCACAGAATACTATCCTCCAGATGCGAAACCTGAGGCTCAGAGAAGGTGATGGATGTCCCTGAGGTTGCACAGTCAGTCAAGGGTAGAACAGAGATTTGAACCCATGGACTGAAGTCTCTTCATGTCTAGATAAGACAGGTACCACATTTCCTTGTTTCCCAACAAACTGGACACCAGATCCCTCAGCTGCCCCGGTATTCACTCATTCACTCAACAATCTTGGAGTCTAGTTCAATGTTTGGTGCAGGCTGATGCCGACCCGCCTTGCCTCCTCTCAGAGGCTTCTGCACTTTCAGGACTCTGCCCTAAGAGCTTGAAGTCCATTTATTACAAAAGTCTGAGTTCATGGTATCTTACTATGAATAGCCCCTTCCAGACCACCAAGCCTCCCCTACTGGGTCCCATCTCTGCATGAAGTCCTATGCAGGCGGGGTCTTAAGATCTGGGTGCTGGGCTGTCAGATGGGCCCAAGCAACCCTCGCCACATATACAATATACATATCCAACAGGCTCCCCCTTCAGGGAGTGTGATTAGGTGAAACTTCTGCCTTCCTGGGAGAGAAGGAAGTGGTTCGAAGCAGGGGGATGGAACCTAAGCGAGGACAGACAGCAAAGACGGCTGTCCGGCTTGAGAGGATGCTCGGCTGGGCATCTGTGCTTCGGGGCCAGTCCTGTTCTGCCCTGGATGCTCTAGGCCACCTGGATTTGCAGGTCTTCATCCTCGTCTAGGTCACTGGCTCCGTCTCCGGCTTCCTCGGTGCCAAATCGGGTACTACGAATCTTTCCAAAAAGGGGTGCAGTTTGCTGTTGCCTGCGGAGCCTGAGGGGTGGTAGAGTAACAGGTCAGAGCAGGAATCAAAGTGCATCTGTGCTGGCCGTGGCTGTGCCCTTCTGAGCTGCAGTGTACCCTGCGGTACCTGTGCTCAGATGCTGAAACACTATCATCACGTCAGTTTACAAGGATACGGAAGCACAAGGGAGTTAAATGACTTGCCCAAAGTCACTCAGGCAGGAGACTGTGGGGGTTGGGCTCTGAGTTGCAGTACCAGCTCTGGTGTAGATAGCAGTCTGAGAGAAGGACTGAGAGAACTGAGTGAGATGGGTCTGGTTCCTCATAGAGAAGCAAGAGACCAAGGAATAGGACGTGGGGCACACTACGTTCCTAGTGTCTGCTCAGCCCCAGTTCCTCACATTCCGATTTCCAAAGCCAAAATGTGCCAGACAGACCTTGGCCATATGAGGAGGAGGAGTTGGAGAAAACACACTGCCCCCAACAAGGCAGTAGCTCCGTGCATCTTACTGGAAGGCATGAATTATTAACGTGGCAGGGAGGTGCGAGAGTGCAGCTCCATTACTGCACTGTGATTTAGTGCCCTGTCCCGGAACATTAAAGCAAGAAAAGTTACAAACTAAAATGAGGCAGCAATCCTGGGTGGCCCTGCCCGCCCCGGACAGAGGTGCTGGCGAGGCTGAGCAGAGCCAGGCTGCCCATTTTGGGAGTTTATGGCTCCCCAGGAATGTGGCTGAGACTTCTGGAAAGCCCCAGGCTCTGTGAGTGGCCTGCTGAGGCGGGGGGTGGGGGGGATGGGGGGGACTGGGGAGGCACGATTTACAGGGTTGGACCTTGTGGAGCTGGGCATGGAATAATCTTGACTCAGGTCCACGCCTGGGCCCTGTATAAATTTCAGATGTCACTTAGGCTATGGGGAAACTGAGACCCCATTGATTATGCCACACAACCATGAGGCCTGCCTCCAAAGCCCATCCTAACCACAAGCTCTCAGCACACAGCAGCACTAAGCAGATGCTCAATAAACCCATTTCTGATAACCAGGAGATCCCACCAGGCCAATCACTATTGAGCGGTCATCGAAGGGCTTTCCCTTGTCTTCCCAGCCCTGAGGGAAAAGATCCCCCACTTCTTTGCCTCCCAGCAGGCTCTTGACACAGTATCTAGCCCACACTTTAGTCCCCTCCCAGGAAAGGCAATGGGTGTGGCCAATTAGTGCAAATGGTAGCTCAGCATTTGTTGGTCCAGGTTCTGTCCAAACAATTCTCATGAAGCCCAGGCTAGCCTCCAATTCCTTTATGTAGCTGAGGACAACCTTGAACTGTTGATCTGCCTCTATCTCTTGAGTTTATGTGGTGCTGGGGGTCAAATCCGGGTCTCAGAATATCTGCCGCAAGTTACTAAGCTAGATCCCCAGTCAAGTGCAAGTGATGTCACAGCGTCTATTGGTTCAGGTGCTTTTTAAAGAGTCAATAAGCTCTCTTCACTATCACAGTGACTGCTCGCCATTTTACAGATGGGGGAGCTGACCCAGGAGGGTTCAGTGTCCTAAGGTCACCCAGCCTTTCTAAGTCTGGCTGCAGAACCTGGGTCCCTCCACCCACAGGTTAGAAGGCAGGTATGGGTGTAGCCACACTGGCCCTATGTTCTTGCGGCTTCCCAGCTATGACTCTGGAGGGCTCTGCTTGAGTTCTTTGCCATGTCCAGGTAGCCTTGAAAGTGGAAAGTGTATAGAGGAGACAGGATTTAGAGTTGGGACAGTGGGATGGGGACAGGAGAGGTGGCAGTGTACCATGAGGGTGGATCTAAATACTTCTCCACTTCCTTCAGGGGCTGAAGGTTCCAGCCATAGCTGAGGGACTCGGCCTCTCCACTATGCTATTTCCTACCCTTCAATCTTTCATATTCCTGTTGTCCCTCAGGTTACCCATCCCCAAGACCCAGGAGGGTGGTTCTGTTTCTTGCCAAGGACTCCCAACATCACTGCTGTCCAGAGCCGGGCCTCCTTGGCAGGTGGCCCAGAGCCTGCCTCCTTGGCCGCCTTCCACGTACTCACACCAACACTAGCCCGCCCACCTAAAGGAGACAATTCCAGAGCCCACAGCTGGGCTGTCTTCCTGCAGCCACTCCCCTCCAGCTTCCTGGCCCTGGCCCTTCCTGTTTGGAGGAGGACAGGATTCTCACCCCAAGCGTTCTTCCTTCTTGTCTTCCCCTCCGGGTCTCTTGAGGGTTCTGGCCCTGGCCCTGTGCACTTAGGACCCTCCCCCGGCAGAGCATCCTTGCTTACCTGGACTGCAGGTGTTCCAGCTGCACCTGGAGGTTCTCGCTCTGTTCTGTCTGCTCATCCAGGGACCGTTGCAGCTTCCGTGCCTGGTTGTGGGCCTCATCCAGCTGGGGTGAGCAGGACAGAGAACCTGAGGATCAGCTCGGGCAGAGCCGCCTGGCTCAGCCACTTCCCCTGTTCTGTTCTGGAACCCTGTGATCCAGCTCTGGTGCCTGAGGCTTTGCCATAGGACCACTTCCATTCCGATCTCCGTCCTTGCAAGCCACCAGCCTCTAGATCTACCCAGCATGCAGCAATCTACCCAGCACCCACCCAAATGCCCAGCCACATAGCCTTTCACCCATACTCACCTGCTTCTCATCAGATACCCTTCCTTCCCTGTCCACTGACCCACCTAGTCACCAATCTGTGTTTGTACCCATCATCCACTGCACACCTGTTGCTCTACCCCATTCACCCACTCTGCTCACCATCCATCTGTCCATCTAGTTCTCTGTGCATGAGGGAATCCTCCTGCCTTCGACCTAACTGTTTACACCACCCTTTGCTTCACTGGCTCATTCACTCAGCTCATCCACTTTCCTTTCATCTCCTGATGCCCTCACTTCCTGTCTCAGGTGCCAGGCCCTCACCATACAGGAGCACCGGTGAGCATACAGCTCATTCCTCTCAGGCCTGTTGGTACTTGCCTCATCCTCAGCCTGGGCCAGCTCTTTCTTGAGCTCTTCCACCCGCAGCCGCAGCTTCTTGACCTCTGTCTCGTGCTGCTCCACGCGCCGATTGGCATGTGCCAGCTCGGCCACCTTCTCTTGGAACTGCTTCTTCAGCTTGCCGTGGACGTGTTTCAGATCTGCCAGCTCCTGCAGGGGTGGGGAGGCTCAGGCCACATGCTCAGGGAGGCCCATGGGGCCACGTGTCTCCTCTGAAGGGATGCCCCACTTGCTGGGATGTTCTCAGCGCTAAGGGTGGGTGATCACCTGGGGGCTGGCAGTGCTACCTAGTGAGGTGAGAAGGCTGGGTGTGTGACTCAGTGGCTCCACCTGGATGTATGACTGTAATGAGCCAGGAGGGTGTCCAGTGGGCTGTGGAGCTTCAGGTCAGGATTTGGGGAAGCAAGGAAGTTTATACAGTCTTAGTGACAAGCATGTGGCATTAAACTTCTGGCTCTGGGGATGAGGTAGACAGGGGAGCATGGCACAGGAGAAGAGCAGAGGTCAAAAGAGACAGCTAGGAAAAGAGATGGCCACCCTACTCTGGGATCTATCAGTTCCCATTGAAGGGCTCATTGGTCCTGTCCAGTCCCACCCCAGCAGGGTCCATTGTCTAGCACCCCTTGCAGCCTTGGGAACTACAATGTCCTCCCATCCTCTGTCCTACCACAGCCTGCCACCTGGCAGCTTCCCACCTCACCCCTGCTGGCTCACACTGCAGCCATGGCTCCTGCTTCGTCTGCCTGGGACCCCTTGTCACACCTACCCAGACAGAGTCCTCATTTCTTCTGTGACTCCCCTGTTCTTACTCTACCCTCTGGATGGTCAGCTTATCACCAGGTAACTTCTGCTTCTCCGGCAAACCTCAGCTCAAAATCGCTGCCCTCCAAGGGAAGCCTTATCAGGACCAGGCCTGACCATGTGATGGAGACCAGCACTCTGTTCCTTTAAACCATCATTCATGGAACAGGTAGACACACCTGTCTGCTCATTGCTGCCAGCATCACATAGTAGGTGCTCAGCATATGTAGCTACCATAATTATCAACTGCCTTATCTTATAGGAGTTTAATAAGTGCAGTTACAGGTTGAGTATCTTTTATCTGAAGTGCCTAGGCTCAAGCATTTTGATTTATAATAATAATAATAATAATAATAATAATAATAATAAAAGTCTCATGTAGCCCAGGCTGGCATTGAATTCTCTCTGTAGCCAAGGATGACTGTGAACTTCTGATCCTCCTGCTTCTACCTTCCGAGCACTGGGACTCTAGGTGTGAGGGTGGGAGACATCACACTATGCTATGCGGTGCTGAGGACGGGATCCAGGGCTTTGTGCATGATTGGCAGGTACCCTACCAAACTTTATCTTTAGCCTCGATTCCACAGTTTTTGGACTTTTGGGGGGTATTCACACATACATCATGAGGTCTCTCGGGGACAGGCCCTGGGTCTAAACATAGAATCCACTAGTTTAATGCATAAGTCACCAGGGCTTGAGGGCAATTTTCTTCAGCAATTTTTTCTGCCCTAACATTTTGATTGGTACCTTCCACACATAGGTGTGAAGTTTTGTGTTCTTTTAAGGCATTGTGTTGATACTTAAAGCTGGGGTTTGGGAGCCTTTTGGATGTCTGGTTTGGGGATCAGGGAGGCTCAGCCTTTACTGCAGCTATCCACACACAGGTCAAACAATAGTGTGCTGAGTAGCTGGATGGCCTGTCCCACCTTGTTCTTCTCGAAAAGAGCAGCCTGGCTGGCCCTCAGGTCACTGTCCAGGGCACTGGCATTCTGCCGCCGTCTGCGGGCCAGAGCCTCCTCCAGGTCTCCAACCTGTGCGCGCAGCTTCTTGTTCTCCCGTTCCAGGCCCAGCTTCTCTGTCTCCAGCCGCTCTCTGCGGCCCCACTCGGCTGCATTCTCTGCCTGGAGCCTTTCCATCTGCAACAGTGGAGGGAGGTAGTGAGACTCCAGGGGGACAGGAGCTAGATGAACCCCCCCCCTTCTGAAGCCAAAAATGGCACCAGGAAGCAGATCCAGCTGCAGCAGCTATAATTATGCTGGGCTTTTATTTTTTTTCACGGTGTGCAGGATGTGGGGGCGCTTCTGGGTTTTGTGTGGGAAAGGGGGTGTCTCCTGCAGGCTAGGCCCCTGGGGTGTAGACAGTCCCTCACAGCACAGCTGGGACTTCTGTCCTTTTCCTACGGAGTGCTCAACTGAACCCCTGAGCATTGCCCCTCCATCCTGCCCACCACTGACCTCACCCCTCAGCTCAGCCATCTTGCGATCCATGCTAGAGCGTGCACCCAGCTCGTCCTCCAGGTCTTCCGACATGCGGCCCAACTCATCCTGGTGCGTCTCCTTTAGGATGCTGAGCTGCAAGAACATCACCCAGCCTGGTCATGACGACCGCCAGGATCTATCCCAGAGGCAGTACTAGAGGTGAGCACCGGCCAAGGTGATGAAGGACTCAGAGTAGGCTGGTCACTCCGAGAGTTCTTGATGCCTTGAGGTAGCGCCCAACTCCTATGCTCTCAACAAAGTCCTGCAACATCTTGCTCCCATGTACTCCTCCCATCCACCTGGCTTCTTCCCACTGCTCACAGGACGGCACACCTAGAGGGCAGGGAGCTTGTCTGCCTTCCCCGTGGCTCTCAACACCAGTGTGTATGTACGGATATCAGAACTGCTGTGGACCCTTCTCCCAAGCTGCTGGTCCACACAAGTACACAGTGAGCCTCTAAGACAATACTGTGGAAGGAAGCCAGGCACGAGAGCATTTTCTGCTCAGCTGCACATCTGCACTCTGTTAGTGTCCTTCCCGCAACCACAGTTGGTTGTCTGAATAGTGTGGGGCCAGGTTCCCGGACCCCAAAAGGAGAAGGGAGATTCAAGCATGTAGGCAGGGGTTCTGGGACTCTCTTCTGAGCTTGAAGTGATTCCCAGGAAAGATCTGGTCTGGGCAATTTTCCAATACAAGTCTCTGGTCTTTGACCTCTGTGAACCCAGAGGATCCCACGAGGCTTTTCCAGGATGGCTGCGCCCCCTGGTGGCCATACCCAATCCTTTCAAGAGGCAGACGAGGTAGCCTGCTTTGAGCACCTCACGGCTGAGATGGGACCCTGAGGTTGCAGCTTCTTTGACTGCCAAGAGGCTTCAGTTTTACTTGACACACACTAAATGTCGCATCTGACACTTCTTCTCTTGTCACAAATGCTCAGAAATTTAGCCCCTCGATCCTCCCTGACAGGATTGGCTAGCCACACTACCTTCAGGTGTCTGCCTACTCCAGGACTGCTGCTGTGAGCACCCAAATCCCCTATATGCTCAAGAATGGCTTCATCTAGCCCCTTTAGGTCTTGATTCAGACAACATCATGTAGGGAGTGGAGGAGAGATGTTGAGTCAGGGTATCCAAACTGTCCTCGAACTCAAGGCCATCCTCCTGTCTCAGCCTCCCAAGGGCTGGGATTACAGGTGTGACCCACCAGACCCTGCTCATGTCATCTTATAGAGGCCCTCCTTGGCCTCCTTCATGCTGTTTTGATACCTTCATAGCTGACAGATCTTACCTGCAGGGCTGCCATTATCCACCTATCTTAGTACTTGGAACTATGGCTGAGTGAATGGATTCCATTCTAACTTGTCCCCAATGCTGAAATTCCCTAGCGTGCAGCCATCCCCACTGGAAGCCCCACCCCCACCAGGAAGCCCCACCCCACCAGGAAGCCCCACCCCCACCAGGAAGCCCCACCCCCACTGGAAGCCCCACCCCACAGGAAGCCCCACCCCCAGCCTTACTTGCTTCAGCATCTCCTGCTTGGTCTTGCTCAACTCCTCATATTTGATCTTCCATTGGCTGAGCTCCGCCTCCAGCTTCTCAATGTTCTTACTCAGAGCCAGCTTATCCCTGGGGAGTGGGGATAGGCAAGAACACAGACTTTATTAGACTTCTTTTGTTTTGACTTCATTATTTCAGGGACTATATTAGCTTGACTTTGTTGTTGTTGTTTAAACAATAGACTGTACTCCCCCATGTTCTGTGGCTAGAAGTCCGAGATGATGTGTGGGCAGGGGAAGTGGTCAGGAAGAATCTGTCATTCTCTCCCCAGCTTCTGCTGCCTACCTGGTCCCTTTGGCTTTCCTTAGCCAAAGATGCAACGACAGAAGCATCAATCCAACTGTCAGAGGCACTTTTTCTTCCTCCCTCCCTTTCCTCCCTGACCCATGGAACCAGAACTTTATTCATGGTAGGTAAGCACTCGACCACTGAGCTAATCCTCTCTTCCCAAGTCCTCAGGTGATTTTTTTAAAAGTAAAATCACATGTGTGAAACAAGTATACAATCTATACATTTATTTCCTAGACACCAGAGCTGTAGAATATTCATGAACATCAAGTCAGACCCTCTAATTGCCCTCCCCAAAGTCCCCGATGACCTCTATGTTCCGGATCCATGTGTCCGCTAAGTCTCAGTCCAGTCAGGCACTCTTCTGTCACACTCTCCTTCCTCTTCACTGCCCCAGCCTCTGAACTTGACAGAACCAGGACCCTACCCCATAACCTTCTCCTTGCCCATCCACGCCTCTAATTCTCAGATTCCTAGCTTTCAAGGCCACTGATTCATGACCCCTGCCTTTTCATCTCTCGCCCACACTCCTCAGGACCTCCCAGACCCACCTGCTCACAAATTGTTACTATGCTGTGCCAAACACAACTCCTCCAACCCTAAACTGTCTAACTCCCTCTCTGTCCCTGCTTTCCCTGAGCCTGCTACCCTCTCTACCACCAGAAGGAAGTTTGAGGTCACCTTAGGCTACACAGTGAGCTCAAGGTCAGCATGGGTCCATGTATTGAGGCCTTACTTTAAAAACAAAAGGATGGGGGACTGAGAGATGGCTCAGAGATAAAAGTACTTGCTGCTCTTACGGTAGACCTAGGGTTGGTTCCCAGCATCCAAAATGGCAGTTTACAAACATCTATAATTCCAGGGCTAGGGGACCCAATACCCTCTTCCAATATCCATGGGTGCCAGACACTCACATGGTATACACACATACATACACAGACAGAAAGATGGACAGATACACACATACACACACGGACGAAAGGATGGACAGACAGATACACACACACACATCACTCACACTCAAAATTAAAAAAAAATCTTTATTAAAAAATGAAAAAGACTGTAGTGGGTTCACTGTTCTGAAATCTTAGATTGTGGGGTTTGGATTTAGCTCAGTAATCAATGGAAGAGTGCTTCCCTAGCAAGCACCATGCTCTGGGTTCAGTCCTGTAGTGGGGGCTGCAGGGAGGAGGAGAAAAAAGTGATCAAAACCACCAAAACAAAAATCCACCCTGAGGTAAGTAAAACCTGAGACTGTGCCTCAACAGCCTTCATGTGTTATCACTTAAGGATTCTGGGAGTGCCCAGCTCCAGCTCCACACCCCCACCCCCACCCCCACCCCTGCCAGAACTTACTCTCGCTCTTTGAGGAGCACCTTCTGGGATTCATCGAGCCGTAGCCGCAGGGCAGTCAACTTAGAGGTATCCTCCTCTGTACTGGCTGTGTCCTCCCAGGGCAGGCGGTTGCGATCCTGGCGTCCGGAGCTGACCCGAGGGGCCCCAGCTGCCACACTGCAGGCATCCCAGCAGCCCTCTGGCTCCTCTGGTCTGCTCTTCAGCAGGCTCTCTACCAGGTCCAGCTCCTGTGGGGACCAAGGTAAGGGACTGTGGCTGATCCAGGGCCTTGCTCTGGCCACCATCATGGCTATCTGAGGCCCTGCTCTGGAACGAGCTTACTAAGTGACCTGAGGCAGGTGGTCCAGTGCCTTCTGGCCCTGGTTTTGTCTTTTGCGGTTTGTCTCATTCTCCTCTAGGCCTCCCACTTCACATCCTGGAAGAACATTGCCAGCTACCAGGGTTTCCTGTATCCTGGAACATTCCCCGGGAGGGCCTCCATCACCCCAAGTATGCAAACACTGGGTGCACTAGTTGGAACTAGTGAAGCAGGAATTCCTGCCAAGGCTTAGGATTCCAATTCAGAGGCAACCCTGGGCACATGGAGACTGATGGCTCTGAGGACTTGTGGAGGACTAACCTCCCATCCTCCTGACCTCAGATGGTCCCAGGAGGCACCCTGGGTGCCACCTGGGACAGATAGAAATACCAGAAAGGAGGGCCACACCTGCGACTGCAGACTTGGGACTCTAAATTGTCCCTGGGGACTCTAGGATTGTAATGACCATCAAACAAGATGGCAAAGAGAGTGCAAGGGCCTGGTAGTTATGCTAGAAAAATGTCTCTAAATACCAGGCCACAGGGAGAGGCCAGAGAGGAGGGGAGCAGCTAAGAGTCCCATTGCTGGGATCTGGTCTTCTGAGGACCAAAGCTGAGACCTTGCCTTCGTGGCCTGCCCTTGTACCCATCATCCTGACCAACTATAGTGTTAGCATTCACCACCAGGGTACACACCCAGCAGCCGGAGGAAGCAGCACAGAGCTTAGTTCTGAACCTCCCTGTGTCTCAGGGTCTGCTGTAGGAGATAATTTGTCTGTAGGCCCTGAGTGATATGGGGACAGCTACCACCACTGCCCAGGCTCAGCGGGTCCCAACCTCTGGGCTTCTGCAATGACTGTGGATTATGGATTTTGGCACTTCCCACAGCTAATTTGTATGCTTCCTCTCAGTCCCAGCTTAACTGACGTTTTTTTGTTCGTTTGTTTGTTTGTTTGTTTGTTTTTCTGGGAAAGTCTTTCTGTCACCCCTCCCAAAAGCCTGGCTCAGGGACCACATCGCTTCAGGATTAAAGAATGAGGAGTCAGCTTTATCACGAATCTAAGCCAAGTCCATGGATCTCTCCTGTGCTTGGCATGGAAGATTCTTTGATTTTGATGACTTCTAAAGTGGTGTGTGTGTGTGTTCGCGCTCGCTCGCGGTGGCGCCAGCGGCTAGAACTTGAGTTATCTCCAAAGCAAGGTGATCTTTACCTGCCCCAGCTCCCACAACCACCACCACCACCACTACGAGGACGTGGGGCTGACAAGCATATCACTGGAAACCTGATCCTTACTAGCTCTTTTCACTGCACCCTCCCATCTGGGCCCCTGTGCAACGCTGGTCCGAATGCCAGCCTACTTCTAAGCCGTGTAGCAGGGCTGACCTGGCTGCCAGGCGGCCTCTCCACCCCGACGTCGCGCACCGGCTCGTGCTCGCGTTCGGGCTCCGGGCCGTCGTGTGTCTTGTCCGCCGCACCGCGCGCTCCCTGCAGTCGGGCCAGCTCGCGGCCGCGCGCCTCGCACTCGCCCTGCGCCTCCTGGCGCTCGCGGCGCGCGCCCGCCAACTCCTTGGTGAGCGTATCCAGGCGCTGGCGCAGCTGGCGCACCTCTTCCCGCGCACGGTTGCGCTCGGCGCGCACCTTGCTCCACTTCTCGCGCCAGTTCGCCGTGCAGTCCGACCACCAGCGCATCGTTTTCTCCATCTGCAAGGCTCGCGCGCGCGCCTCCTCCAGCTCCCGCAGCCGCAGCTCCTCGCGGCTCTCCCAGTCGCCATCGGCCAACAGAGCGGGCGCAGTCAAGGGTAGTGCGGGTGGCGGTCCCGGGGACGGCGTGCCGCTAGGCGGCGTGGGTGGCAGAGAGTCGGCCGGGCCCATGCGCTCCGGGGACTGGCTGCCCAGGATGGTAAGCAGGCTGCTCTTGGACAGCTGCGGGGACTCAGCCAGCCGCGGGCTCGGGCCGTGGCTCATAGTGAGGCTGGGCTAGCCCTGGGTGGGAACTTGCAGCTAGGCTCAAGGACGCGTGGAACAGAGACCTACATGGTATCACTGCGCGTGACGGACGCCTCGACCCACTGCTCTCTAGGATACTCTGGGATGCCTCTTCAGACCTGCGGAAGAACAGGACCGTTACTGGGCTGTGCCCACCACCGACAGTCACCTCAATCAGCCCTGTGCGTGCTCAGGGGATGAAGGGGGCAATACTGGCGGAAGCAGGAAGAGATATGTTCCAGGGTGATCCCAAGGAGTCCAGTAGGGGCCTTCAGCCCTGGCTCCAACGCCCCTCAAACCTTCAAGGCTGCCACTGGGCCTTTCTGGGCTTCTGCGTCTCCACCTGTAGATTGGGGACAGGGTAAGGAAGACCAGGATTCCTTCATCATCGTGTGCTTCAGATTCACCTGGACCCTCGCTTAATTAACAATTAACAGTTCTATGGGCCAGGCATGCAGCAGAGACTCTACATTTCAGAAGTCCATGTTTGGGGCATGTGAGTATTCAGGTAACATCAGTCACTCAGCCTCCCTATCCCCTCCAAGCAAAGCCACCAACAAGCCCTCTACCACTGAGCTATGCCACCAAGCCCACGCCACCCTCATGACTTACAGTACCGTACATATCTCTCAACCCCAAAGATGCTTGTGTAGACAGTCACCAGCCAGCCACACAGACCCAGGCTCTCGTTCCTAACAGCCATTGTATCTCTCTGACTCAGTGTCTCGGCCCGTGTGCATGACTTGCTAGCCTTGGCGCCCACAAGCATCTAGACATTTCTGCACACACAGACACATCTGGGAACATACAAGCAATCTCATCCACACAAAACAGGGATAAATGACACATACAATCAGAGATGGACCTATAGGCACATAGCTATACAAGTAGCTAGAGATACATTTGAATACATGCGCCAGCACACTGATGGGCCCCTAAATATACACTCCGAAGAGGACTCTGAACTCACACACTCCTCCTTCCCCATTTTCCTGGCCCAGTTCCATCAGAACAGCCCTAAGAGAAACAGCACTAGCATCTGCAGGGGAGAGGAGTGGTGGCTGGCAGGAAGCCCAAGTACCAGTCCTGAAGGCAGGCCTTTCCACAGCCCTACAGTAGAAGTGTGGCAGTGGGGGCTGCTGCCATAGCCACCAGCTTGGAGCTGCCAGGCCTGGCAGCGGGCTCTGCTTGGCTTTGAGAGGACTCCAACTGGCTCCTTCTAGAAAGTCTAAGCCCATGAAACAGGAGCAGGGCAGACATTATCCAGGCCCCTAATGGCTTCCAGGTTGGGGCCTCCAAAGTCAGCCCTGGCCAGTCTGGGTTGCAGGGGGAAGGGGGAAAGGAAGGAACAGTAGGCCAGGAAGGCTGTGAACACCTTCTGCCTTTCTTCTCAGGCCCAGGACAGGTATGCACATGCATGGGGGAGGAGATGAGGCACATCCACCCCTCCCCCACAAGCACACCTGTGCAGACCCCAGTGCGGCTGGCCTCTGCCTAGCAACGCCTCCCCATTCCCACCCTACTCACATAACAGCCTTGGAAACACTCAAGTAGCTTTGCTAACCCAGGTACACACAGGCCTGACTTACGCTATACTGTGCCTCATGCTATCGATACGCAGGCAGGGCCCAGCTGCCCCTTCCTCCCCAGGTTCAGTGCCTTGTTTGGTGACATTATAGGGGGTGGGCTCCTGATTTAGCACAATGCTGCCAAAACACTCCAAGGAGCAGCTCAGGGTGGGAACAGCCTCCATAGACCCAGAGAGTTCCTTTCTGTCTACATTCTTCCTAAAGTCAGGCAGCCCATCCTTCTAATGCAGGTGCCACTACTAGGAGATGTCTGAGATGCCCTGTCCCATTGCACAGCCAGCCATACCTGGCCAGTGGCCTCTTATAGCACAGCCTTCCACTCAATAGGGACATAAGTGCCACTTACTGCTTGTAAGATGGGCCCTGCGTATAGTACTTGCTTAAAGTACTATAGAGGTGCATTGGTGGGATGGAGGATGCAGAGCTGTACCCTTGCATCTGAGCTGAGCATCAGAGCTGCAGGTCTCAGAGCTCCTGAACCTCAGCCATGCCTATGTCACTCCCTATTTCCGGAAACAAGGATACTCTGACTGGACACTCATTTCAGGCCACAGATTTAGTACTGCCCGTAGGAAGTGACCAACATCTTCTTTTGTTCACAGACTCATTGGGAATGTCCCCCTTTCCTTCCACATCTGTAAACACCTACACATCCTGCAAGACAGATCTGCAACATCCCCTCGCTTGAGAAGACTTTCCTAACCTCTGGATACTTCGTGCTAGTTTTCCTAAACACCAGGACCTCCTTCCTCCGGGGCAGCGATTCTCAACCCGTGGGTCACGACCCCTATGGGGACCACAAATCAAATATCCAGTATATCAGATATTTACATAATGATTCATGACAGTAGTAAAATTAGCTACGAAGTAGCAACAAAAATAATTTTATGGCTGGGGGTCACCACAGCATGAGGAAGTATATGCCAGGGCTGCAGCATTAGCGAGGTTATGAACCTCCGCTTTAGAGGATGAGCATTCTATGAAGCTCTCAAAGGCTTCTTGGTCTTGCTAGCTATCTGAACAGGGCTGAGCAGGAATAGGGCGCTGTGTGAATGTTTCCTGAGCTATGGAAGATGGAGAAAGCTCCTATTCGGGGGGTCCTCCTGTGACCAGACAGAGTTTGGGAGGGTTGTGTCAGCCTAAAAATCAGAAGTCGGGGTTTTCAGCCAGGTGCTGATACAGGTAGGTGTCTAAGCTCATCTGTGACCAAGGTCAGAGTCAAGTGTCTGAGCTCTTGCCTGAGGAACTCTCTGATTAGGGAGAGGGAGGAGACAATCAACTTTGTATTCTACCCTCCGTGTTTGGTTTTCTCAGTACCCACGGAGAGGAATGAGCAACACTAAGTCCTGGATGGGGACCAGCTGAGGGATTGGGGAACCCAGGACCTCCACAGCTCAGAATCCTCCCATATCCTCGTAGAATCTTTCAGGTGGACTCTGGGGTAAGCCCAGGGCCACAGGGCTCGCTGTGGGTAGGGATTAGAGCCCAGCAGGAAACCACAAAGAGGACTGCCTGATTGGATAAATGCAGGGCCCAAGACTGGTCAGCCCGCAGACTGTAGGCTGTCTGTCCCTCTGACCATGGATACTAAGAGAGCCCAGCTTACAGCTGCTGGACCTCCAGGAAAGAAACGGAGGGGTGGAGGAGGGAGGAGAGCAGGGTTTCTATGCTAGAACAGAGTTCGTGGCTGGGTCATGACTACCTGAAGGGCACCATGCCCCTGGGAGCACCTACTAGGGAGATCTTCAGATATTTAAGCCCTCCAAACAAACGTCGCTTGGATAAGGGAAAGTTGGAAGCCTTCGTGGGCACCTACTCCAGTCCTAGGACTCTCATCAACTCTTGGCATCGCACATTTGTATAGAACAGACATTAACCCTAGCTTTGCTATTACACACCATGTAGTATGTGCAGATTCCCTGGCCTTTCTGGGCATCAGTTTCCCTATGTATCGAATTGAGAGGCACCAACAAGATTCTTAATACCTCCAGCAGGTGGGCAGACTCTGTGCCAATAAGAACCCATCATACTCCTACAAAAGTTCAGGAATCCGGGCGGATTAAGGGACATTCACTTACACAAACTGAAGTCGCGGGATGGGGAAGAGCGCTACCCCTCGGCACTACCAGGGCAGTGGGCTGCTGAGGTCCCTTCCTTCTCTTAGCATCAAGCCCTTGCCCTACTTTCGGGAATTCCTTAAGTTTTCAGCTTTCCAGGGCCCAGTGCAGCCTTAGTCCCTTACTTGGTAGCCCCTTCACGGGCCACCAGCCCCGCTCCCCCTAGCGGCTGGAGGGGGTGCGGGGGTCCGGTCCTGCAAGGCGCGGTCCCGCCCACCCCACCGCTTGGTTTCCATTGGCAGCGCAACGGGTCTGGGCGTAAAACCGTGCTCCGATTGGCTAGTGCCACCCGTCCGTCCGGCACTCGCCATGGTGACCACGTTGGGTCCCCCGGGAGAGTTCCACATTCCGCCCCCGCCTGCCACCCCCCTCCTGGCCCTGAGGGCATTCCACGGGCGCCCCCTCCCCCACTGTCCCGCTACGGGACCCGGTTTCCACCGGGATGGAGACCGGCCGGGGAACTCCAAGAGGGGACTAAAAAGTTGGGTTCAAGTTTGGGGTGCGGCGGGCGACGCCCGGGCTCCTGTCCCTCGCTGCAAAGTTCTTGCCTCGCGTGAGAGGCTCCGTGACCGCGGCGAGTCCCCGGCCGCGATGACCTCCCGCTCCGCTGTCCCCACTCACCTCGGGCCGGGGCCGGGATTCCGGACGTCCGAGCTGCTGCTCTGGGTGGAGCGGGCGCGGGGCTGGCTGCGGCGGCGGTCGAGAGGCCGGGGGAGGGCCGCCGAGTCTCCTCCTCCTGCCGGGGGAGGGGAAGGGGAGCGGGCGGGGGCCCCGCGTGGGGCGCGGTTTGCTGCGGGCTGGGGCCAGGCTGCGGGACCCCCGCTGGCCCACCCGAGCATGGGGTGGCCCAGGCAGGATCCGCGACCTTGGCTTTCCCGCCAACCACGGGTCTAGGTACCCCGTGACTAGAGTGGGCATCACGACCCACGTGGAGCTTCACCAAGTCCTCACTTTGGTTAGCTACACTACTCCCAGTGGCAGCGCTGACACCAACTGGACCTGGGTCAGAGTTTATGTCCTCACTGGGCCTCAGTTTCCCTTATTTGTACAAAGCGACTTCAGGCCTATAAAGAAGCGTGGATGGGGACCTACTCCCACTGTGGAGTTTTCCCTTCTGGTGTGTGATGGTGCTTGGCAGAGCCCTCCGACCTTCTTGTGCACACCCCTTGAGTTACTATCTCTCTCCTTGGGATAGGGTGTCTGTAGTCTTGTCAGGGAAGAGGAGGGTCAGGATGGTATCTTCCCATCACGTCCTGCTGCGAGATTGTCTGTCTTGCAGTTAGGACCAAAAGTCACAAAACCGTGTGGGCGGCTAGGCTGGGTTGGGTTATTGTCCAGAAAAGAAAAAGATTATGAAGATAAATGAATCATAGTAGACCTCTTGGTTAAGAGTATTTTAATTCTAATTATGGTCCCGAGCATAGTGATTTGTGAAGAGTGAATCACATACTGACTGTTGGAGATTTTTTTTTCTCACGAAGTTGAGCAGTAGCACCCTTCCTACTGATTTGCTATAAGAGATTGCTTTTGTTTTGTTTTACAAAAAGTACCGGGGTTAGCTGGGTATGGTGGTGCACACCTTTAATCCCAACACTTCGGACCTCTAATCCCAGCATTTGGGAGGCAGAGGCAGGCAGATCTCTGTGAGTGTGAGGCCAGTCTGGTCTACCTACATAGTGAATTCCAGGAGAGCTGGGGCTATAGTAGAAAAACCCTGACTTACAAAAATAAATAAAACGAACAAGCAACCAAACAAATTAGGGCTTCCTCAAAAGACAAGGATCACTTTGACCCCACTCCCACCTCCACCCCCGGTTTAAGGGGATCATGTGTGTATCTGGTGGCCTCCGAGGTCAGAAGAGGGGCTCAGATCCCTTGAAACTAGAGTTATTGATAGCTGTAAGCCACCATGTAGGTGCTGGGAACCAAACTGGGGGCCTCTGAAACAGCACCAAGGGCTGTTAACTACTGAGCTACCTCTTCAGCACTACCTCCCTCCCCCCCCCCCCCCCCCAACACCGAGTATTCTGAGAACTCAGTACATCTTTTTGATGTCGTGCACTTCCCCCCAGACATCCTTCTCTGTGGTCTTCTGCTGCCTTCTCTGCCTCCACCAACTCTGTGAAATCCCACAGATTTTGCAAGTTTTATAGTTTCACTTGCTGGTTCATGTGTTGGGCAGGCAGTGCGAGGTGGGTGCTTGACACATGCTATAATCTACAGAAGACCTGTTTGGGTAGGGATGCTTGCACTTTGCTGTAATCTACAGATTACTAGCCCGCAGACGCTCCAGTGGCTGGCCTCTGCTTCACGTACAGGTGGACTGTGTGAGATTCACACATTGATAACTCATGACAAGACAAAACAACAACAACAACAACAACAAAGGCTTCCTTTTTTTGAGCTGGGGAAATGAAAGTTTAGATTGGCTTTTGGCTTGAATGGGATCTCACAGCAGTGAGATGTCCCAGGGATAAGGGATGTCTCAGCAGTGACATCCCTGATCCAAGATCTCAGAGCTCTTCCCGTAAGTGTTTGGACCTGGTAAAGGGTGGGAAGGTGATGTATACTTAGCTTCTGGCTAGATGTCATTGCAACTGAGCCCTTTCTGTTTGGAGAGGAAGTGGTACGTGTGCGCACACACACACTTATGTTTCCAATAGAGTGGATGAGGGGAGCCACTCACTCTTGGATCTTAGTACATGATGGCCATAGGCTAGACAGTTCCCTTAAGTTACCTAGCTGCTCAGCTACTCTGTGTACTGGGCGTCATTACCACCAAGTCATGATGAGCCAGGGGATATCAGAAACCCATTGGTTTGGCTTAAATTCACTCTAGGAAGTGGCAGAGCCTGTATCTCTCAAGTTTGATCACTGTCCCTTCTCTAGGCACCTCTAGTGAAATGCTAATCTGGTTTTAGCCTCTCTTAACTGTGGAGAGGGCAAGGGGTTTTGTCTTCAGATTCAAGACATTGGAGACTGAGTGTGGCCTGTGTATGTCGCTTCTATATCCCCACTGTTACCGTTACCATCAGCACACTGTCATTCCAAATCATTTCTTTATTTATTTATTTATTTATTTATTTATTTATTGTGCATTGGCGTTTTGCCTGCACGCATTATGTCAGTGTAAGGGTGTCACATCTTGGAGTTATAGACAATTGTGAGCTACCATGTGTCCTCCCAGGTTCTCTGAATCATTGAGCCAACTCTTCAGACCACATTGGCATTTTCTGCTTTCTAGAATGTAAGTATATTTCAAGGCAATGTTTCCTATTACTAGAGTAAATAGGAGATCTGTGATTAAGGTCCTGTAAATAGAAAAAATATAAAATGAATAGTGTTCAAATAAAGCAATGCTATTAAAATTTTAGCTAGACGTGCCTTTAATCCCAACACTCAGAAGGCAGAGGCAGGCAAGTCTCTGAGTTGGAGACTAGTTCAGTTTACATGGTGAGTTCCAGGCCAGCCAAAGATTACTGAGTTAAGACCTTAATTCAGCAAAACAAAACAGAATTCAGCTAGAAACTTTGTCATAAAAGATTGCATGTACACCCATGCACACTGGGGCTATGAACGGATTCCAGAGGTAGCAGGAAGCCCTGCTCATCCACAGGTGAATGGATAGAAAAAAGGGGCTGTATATTTACAGTGGAATATTTTTAAACATTTTAAAAGGACACTCCCCCCCCCTTCCTCTTGAGACAAGGTTATGTAGTACAGGCTGTCCTGGAACATTCGATCCTACTGCATTTTTATCCCTAGTGCAGGAAACAGATTCTGCTATTTGTCTGAGGTAAGGTCTCAGATACAGCAGGTTGACTTCAGACTTGATCTGTAGCTAAGGATGACCTTGAACCCTTCATTCTCCTGCCTCCCCCCCTCCCCCGCACTTCCCAATTGCTGGGCTTATAGGGACATGACCTTACACCCATCTGGAAGGACTTTCTGACCTGTGTGTACCACGACTGAATCTTGAGGGTGTGCATTGAGGAATCAGCCAGTTAGAAGGACATACACTATATGGTCCTGGTTATAAGTGTTCACTACAGTAGTTGCATTGTTACAGACAAATTGGAAGAGTGGTTGCCAGGCCTTTGGGTCTAGTGAGTTGGGTGTTGTTTGGGAAAATCAAAGACGCTTGGTGATTGACAATAGTGATGTTTGCACAACAGTGTGTATACTTCATGTTGCTGGAGTCAATACCTATAAATGGATAAAACAGTAAATTTTGTGGTATATGCATATTTATCACAATAAAAAATGTAAGTTTGTTATTGTTTTGTTGTTGTTGTTTTAAACAAGATCTCACTATGTAGCTGAGGCTAGCCTTGAGCTGAAGGGCCTCCTGTGGAATCTTTCTGAAGGCTCGGCTTGCAGGACTATGCTTGTAAACCTTGTCCAGCTCAGGTAACTTGTTTTTAATAAGAATAAAGAATGGATGGGGTGGGGGTGGGGAGGGGGGGAGCAGGTAAGGAAGAAGAGTCTGGATTGGAAAGAAGATAAAGCCTGCCAGGCACAGAGGTAGTTCCAGTTACCCCTGAAGGATTGATTGCTGGAGCCTAGAACTGCTGTGCTGACTGAATGTCCCCTAACAAGTGCTGTATCAGTATGGTGATGGCCAGATTGCCTTAGGAAGGGGAACTGGCCCAGATCAGCAACACAGAGGTGTAGAACTGAGAGGCTAAAGACTTTTTGTCTCTAATTGGTGGCTTCCGATTGCCATCAAGACTGGGAAGATTTGGAGGGTAGATGACTCCCTCTTGGTGTTACTCCCCTGTTCTAATGTCCAGTCACGCTCACAGTCCTTCACAGATCCCCTCCAAATGAGAGAGAGAGATCTTTGTGAAGGGATGGTAACAACCTCACCTCCTCCAAGGGACTGAGGAAGGTACTGATCTGGCTTCTGATCATAAGACTGTCAGAAGGTGAGTTCTAAGGTGTTGTATGCAGGGGTGACTAGCATCCCAAGCTGAGGAAGGAATAGAGAGGTAGGAAACAGAGAGGCTCAGAGCTCTACCTAGGCCTTCAGGGCAGCTGCTCACCACAGGGGTTGGGGAGGGGGTGCTTAAAGGAGTTGGCAGTTCAGTCTGGGAGGCAGCCAGGAGACCCCTGCTATGAAAGGCCAGGAGGTGAATGTCTAGTTATAATGGTCAAAGTAAACTAAAGTATGGGTGTGGGGGAGCTAGGATGCAGATGCTTACCACTCATGCACAAGGCCCTGGGGTTGAGGCCAAGCACCACAAAAGACAATAGCCAGGAAAAAAAAAAAAAACAACATTTAAAAAGGGCAAATGCTTATCTAAGTCACCCAGTGGGAGTCTGGCCAAGGAGTTGAGACACAATTGTACAGGGGCCCTGCAAAACCTTTGATGGCATCTGGGGTGGGGCCCCCTCTCCCTCTGAGCCCCTTGCACCCACTGTGAGCTGTGCAGAACTGGGTCTGATGCAGCTGGGCTTGAGTGGTGGAGGGCGGGAAGACTGTGCTTTCTTCCCTTCCCAGCATCTCTAGTCCCCCCTACCCCCACTACCCCAGGAGCAGAAGCGCTTGTTCTTGAGTTATGGTTTCCCACAGGGAATCTGGGTAGGCTCCCCATCTCTGAATCATTTCCTTGTTCTCTTTATGATTCTGTAGAGAGCATAGCTGGTATTAGAGGATAGGCTTGTGGGAACTTCTGGCTGAAGGAGAGACGGGTGTGCTTTTCCTCCCTGCTGTTCTGGCCATATTTCCTGAGATCTTCCTTAGACCGGCTGGAACTGAGTCCTTGTCCTCTCTAGGCTATCAGTTCAGCATCTATGATACTTGCCATCCGATTGCTGATATAAATGAGGAAATATATATATATATATATATATATATATATATATATATATATGTGTGTGTGTGTGTGTGTGTGTGTGTGTGTGTGTACATTTATATCTATATATGTGTGTGTACATTTATACCTATATCTATATATGTATATATATCCACATACATATACGTATACATATACATTTCCCCTTTCTGTAAATGTGGAAACTGAGACTCAGGGAGGAGCCATAGCTTGCCCAAGGGTGCAGAGCTGGCCCATCCTGAACCCTCCACAGTACCATGCTGCTCTTCCTGGCATTTCTTGGGAGGTTGAGCCCAGACTCCACCTCCCCCCCCCCCCGGCCCGCCCCGAGTGAGATCAAGGAGGCTTTGATCTAGCCTACAGCTCAGAGGAAACAGAGGCTGCTACCACAAAAGAAGAAGTGAGGCAGGAGCATAGGGTGAAGTGAGGCCAGAAGAGCAGGGAGCAAGTAGGCTGAGGTGAACAGAGAAGCCACAGCTTTCGACTCCTCCTAACTTCCTTTCTCCCTGCAGAAGCTAGAGGACCAACTCGAGTCAGCAGTGAGACGTGGCTGCAGCAGCTTTACAGGTTAGTCCCCTGGACCCCTCCACTCTCGCACCCATTGGTCCCCATCCACAGACCCCAGAGGCCCCTTTCCAGGTGTACAGGCCCTACGCCATCCCAGGAGTGTCGGCAAGCTAGGGACCCACCTCCTTCCAACTCCAAAGAAACCCCTGCTTTCAGAAGTGAAATTAAGGCATGATTATGTTTTGGAGGGGGGCCTAGCTTTCTTGGACCCTAATTTCTCATATCTAAAATGAGGGGAGTCCTGTAAGATGCTCTGTGTGGGGTCTAGCACTAAGTCTGCACCCAGCAAATGGGAGCTGGTGAAGTTCCTGAGCAGCTTGAGGGACACAGAGTCTCAGAGAAAGAACCTCCAGACAAGTTGGGTCAGACTCCTTGGTGTTTTACGGTGGCCTTCTTTTCCCACCTGTAAAACAAGCTGACAGTAGTGTCTCTCTGGGCTATGACTTGCTGTTGATCAACTGGCCCATTCATTCCTCATTCCAGCCAGGAGCAGCTACAGGAAGTCAGAGGCAGAGCCCAAGCAGGTAATGATGAGGGGTAGCTGTTGGTAGAGCCATGTATACACAGGAGCACTGTGCGGGGCAGGCCCTGGTGCGGCTGGGGTACATGATCTGTACTGGGGAGAAAACAGGGGCTCCCAAGCCTTATGCACTAATGATGTCTCCCTGTCCAAGGCCTTTAGTTAGAGGACTAGACCTAAGGGAGGGGCTGATTCCCACAGGAGAGGATCCTAGAAATGGTTGAATTCTTCTCCCTGGTCTCCCTGGCCTAATTTTACACAAGAGGAAATTGGAGGGTCAGTGAGGCCAGTTTCTTAACCTAGTGCTGTACAGTCTGGACTCTGGATGGTGGAGCTGGTTATTAAACCCATAGCTTTCTAAGGCCCTCTTCTTGTTCACATGTCTCTTAGTCTCCCTGTTGACCTATAGTCTTACTTGCCTACTGCCACTCAGCTCTCCAGCCACCTTTGGGAAGTTGCTGCTGGTGCAGGCTTGGAATCTGAAGCCCAGGTTTGGGTCCTAGCTTGGCCACAGGGCTGCTGTTGAGCCTCTAAGCAAACCCTTGGCTTTTGTGGTACTATGTTGTCTTGCCATCTCGTGGAACCACCTGGAAAGTCAGGAAAAGGATTCCTGTCTCCCAAGGGGGTTCAAGTGATGAACTGCAGGAACAGAAACCTGATGGCTGAGGGTTGGCAGGGTGATGATGCCTGGATCCTGATTGGCAGAGACAGGGTGGGTACCTGGAGGTTACAGCAAAAGCAAAAGTTTGTCTGAGATGGTGAAGTGGAAGCCACAGCTTCTGTCTGGGGTGCTGGGGTGGGGTGGGGCGAACTTCTGCTCTGGTCTTGAGTTTTATAACTGTAGATGGAGTCAAACTGCCTCTGTCTCTCTCTGTGTCTGCTTGGGAGTAGCATAGCTAAGGGCTGGAATCAAGCTTTAGGGCCCTGACCCTGGAGTCAAATTCTTCTGCCCGCTGGGTTTCACTTTCTCCACTAAGTCTTCCATCGGCTGAGGATTTTTGCATCACTGGGTCCTCTACTATCATAGCCCTGGTTGTCTCAATAGAAACAGTTCACATTGTCCCTTCGAGGGCTTCCTTGGTCTCCCCAAACTTTGCCCCACATCCATTCTCTGAGACGCCAGGAAGATAAGTGGATCATAGTGCCCCAATTCTATTCCATTCTTAAGACTGGCGTATATGTTAACATACAGAATTAAGAAAAGTGATGGACTAGGGGTGTAGGTCAGTTTACAGAGTGCTTTGCTTAGCAAGCACAAAGCCCTAGGTTTGATCCCCAGCACGGCATACAGAGGCATGTACCTGTAGTCTCAGAACTTGGGGAGTGGAGGCAGGAAGATACTAAATCTGAGGCAAGCCTCAGTCACATGGTGAGTTTGAGGCTAGCTCAGGTTAAGCCTTGTGACCCTGCCTGGAAACCCAAACCAAAACAAATCAAAAGATTAACAATGATGCTTCTACATCACAAATGAAAGATTATGTGATGTGGGTGGGTGGATGGGTGGGGGAGCACCCTCATAGAGGCCAAGGGGAGCAGGGAGAGGGCGGATGGGATGGGATGGGGGGTTGTGGAGGGAGTAACTGGGAAGGGAGATATCATTTGAGATGTAAACAACAGGAACAATTAATTTTTAAAAAAGATCATGTGATGTTAAAAAAATAATGTCAAATGAGGAACCACTTGTGTTCATGTAATAGAAAGGGCTGATTTTCCTATGAGGGAAACTTCGTGGAAAGGGATAGGAGTAAATGACTAGTATGTTGTTCCCCAATGTACCAACGGAGAACCCGTACAGGTTGGAAGTGCCGCCCATACAGTGATACTGGTTTTTGTTGCTTGCAGTCCTGGGGATGGACCCCAGGGTCATGATCAACAAGTACTCCACTGGATGACATCCTAGCTTGGCTGCAAGACCAAAAGACTAGAACTGGCCAGAGGATATTAGACTCCCTCCTCTGTTAAATGTTCTTAACAGAGGACTGTTAATTCTGACTCATACCTAAGATAACATTAGCACATGTCGCTGAAGAGGTGGCATCCCTGGATACAGTCATAGTACACTCTCCCAGATGTGTTTTCAAGGCAGGACAGACTGGCCCAGGCTCCACTTTGTATATTGCATGGCAGACATCTCGCTTGTCTGTGTTTGCATAAAGAAACATTAGAAGCTAGCTGTAACAGACTCCAAAGAAGGGAGTCTCCCGCAGGTCACTGACCCAGGACTGAGCAGTTAGACTTCTAGAATGGAGGACTGCTTTGCCTTTTATAGCTTTTCGTATTTATTTCTTCACTTACTGCTTAGATTTGAAAGATGTAAATGTCTAAGCTGTTCAAAAAGTAAATAAAAACAGAGATGTGTGCAAGCATAGCAGATGGGCAAACCTTAGAAACACAGGTGGGGTACCAGAGAGGTGACACTGCTCCCACACAGATGTGCACCTTGCTTTTGCACATGTAAGAAAGGTGGCCTGTTTTGGCAAGGATGGGATCACATAGTTCTACAATCTTAACTTTTATTTTGTATGTAAGGATGTTTTGCCTGTATATATGTCTGTGTATCACTTGTGAGCCTTGCATCCAGAGGCGTCAGAAGAGGATGTTGGATCTGTTGGGACCAGAGTTACAGATGGTTAAGAGCTGACTGTGTATGTGGGGAATCGAACCCAGGTCCTCTAGAACATCAGACAGTGCTCTCAATTGCTCAAGCTGTCTCTCCAGCCCCCAGTTTTTACAACATTAGAACATTTTTTTCCTCTTCTAGTGCTGGAGATCAAACCCAGGGCCTTGCTGTACTAGGCAAGTGCCCTGTCACTGAGTCACACCCCAGCCCCTGTGTGTGTGTGACTCTCAGAACCTCTGCCACTCAAAATGCTATGTTGTGTTCATTTTTAACTTTAAAGAGGATAATTCACTGTACTCTAATGCTGACAATTAAACTCAAGGCCTGTGCTTGATAAGCAATTCCCTCTGAGCTACATCCCTGGTTTTCCTTTTTTTTTTTTTTTAAGCTGTTAATTTTGGGAAAAGTCTCAAATTAACAAGTGCTGATTAAAAAATCCTACAGAAAAGTTCTGTGTGTTCTTCACCTAATTTTCTCCCATTGTGATGTGTTACACACCTAAAGCAATGCCTTACACACCTATAGCAATGCCTTACATATCTATAGCAATGCCTAACACATCTATAGCAATGCCTTACTCCTATAGCAATGCTTTACACACCTATAGCAATGCCTTACACACCTATAGCAATGCCTTACACCCCTATAGCAATGCCTTACACACCTATAGTATAGTTTCAAGCCCAAGAAATTCACTTTGGTGCAGCTCTCAGAGATCACCAGCTCAGTGTGTATTCCTCTACACGCAGAGCAGTGTGCATGAAGATTGGATTCTATGCATTTTATCACATCCTGGAGCAGCCAACACAGTCACAACACAAATTCCTCGATCACCACAGAGTCCTCAGGCTCCCACTTCCTAGATGCTCAGGAACTCTTCCTTGCCTGTGGCAACCGCAGATCTCATCTGTGTCTCTGTAATTTTCATTTCAAGCATGTTCTGCTGCTCACATCATGCTGTCTTAACATTTTGAGTTTTTTTTTTTTTCAGTAGGATTCCCTTGAGGTCCATCTAACTGTATAGTTGTTTTTTTTCTGTTCTCTCTCTCTCTGTCTCTCTCTGTCTCTCTGTCTGTCTGTCTGTCTGTCTCTCTCTCTCTCTCTCTCTCTCTCTCTTTCTCTCTCTCTGTCTCTCTCTCTGTCTCTCTCTCTCTCTCTCTCTCTCTGTCTCTGTCTCTCTCTCTCTCTCTCTCTCTGTCCCTCTCTGTCTCTCTCTCTCTCTCTCTCTCTCTCTCTCTGTCTCTCTCTTTCTTTTCTTTTTTGAGACAGGGCTCACTGTGTATCCCTTGTCTGTCTCAGAACTCACAGGTAGACCAGGCTAGCCTAGAACTCATAGAGATCAACCTACCTCTGTTTCCTAAGTGCTGAGATAAACAATATGTACCACCACACTTGGCAAGTATATAAATTTTTAAAAATATATTCCTCTAAATTGCTGAGTTACATTGCACACCGTGGTTGTATTACAGTTTGTTTAACCACTCATCAGTCGGAACACTGGGGTTGATCCCAATTTCAACCATCGTCATTATTGTTCTGGTTACTAATTGTATATGTATGCATTATGTGTGTGTGTGTGTGCGCGTGTGTGTGTGTGATACACACGAGCCACTGAAATAATGCTCATGTCAAAGGACAGCATCATGGATTCAGTTCTCTGTAAACTTTACAGTGGATTATAGGTGTTCAAGTCAGGTCACCAGGTTTTCGTGGCAAATACCTTTACCCACTGATACCATCTCGCCAGCCCTCCAACTTTGGGGTATTATGAATAAAGCTGAGGTGAATGTTTGTGTATAGATTGTTTTTGGTGAATGCAGGTTTTTATTTCTCAGATAATCAACAGGTACTTCAGGCTTATATGGTAGATGCTCAGATGTTTGCTTAGTTTCAGTTTGTGTGTTTGCTGTTGCCATGAAACGGATGAGGCAAGTACTCCACCACTAGCTTCACCCCAGTGCTCGCTTGCTAGCTTGCTCTCTCTCCCTCTTCCTCTTCCCCTCCCCCTAACAATTGCCAAGCTGTTCTCCAGGAGTCATTGAACCCTATCATATTCAGCCATTCCTCTATTAATAGACATTTTTAAGTTAGCCTTTTAAAAACATTTATTTAATTGTAATTTTTATTTTGTGTGTATGAGTGTTTCGCATTCATGTATATATACGCACCATATGTGTGCTCATTGCCTACAGAAACTAGAAGAAGAGAGGGCATTATGTCCCCTGAAACTAGTGTGACAGATGGTTGTGAGCTGGCATGTAGGTGCTGGGAACTGAACCCAGGTCCTTTGCAAGCAACACATGCTTTTAACTGTTGAGTCATCTCTTCACATCTTCAACTTTTTTTTTTATAAATTAATTTTAAAAATACAAGGTCTACCTTTCCCCACCTGCACAATGTCCTCTGAAGCTTGGCAACTGCAAGATCCTGCTTAGCAACTGCAGATAGACTCAAAGCAGAGTACCATGTCTTCTTAAGAATAGCAGGGAGACCATAACTGAAGCAGTGTACCATATCTTCTGAAGAACTGCAGGTAGATCATAATTCAAGGCAGTGTACCATATAGACCATGACATGTTTCAAGGCACAGGCCAAGAAGATTTTGTACTTTTCCACCACCTGGACCCTCTTACCCCCTCCCCTTGTAAAACATGCTATAAAAAAAGCATTTCATGTTCAAAAAAAAAAAGAAATTAAAAATACAAGGTCTCACTACATAGCTCTGTGTGATGGTTTGTATATGATTGGCCCAAGGAATGGCACTATTAGGAGGTGTAGCCTTGTTGAGTAGGTATGTCACTGTGGACGTGGGCTGGAAGCCAGTCTTCTCCTGTTTCCCTGCCTTTGGAACAAGATGTAGAACTCTCAGCTCCTCCAGTGCCATGCCTGCCTGGATGCTGCCATGCTCCCGTCTTGATGATAATGCTGAACCCATAAGCTAGCCCTAATTAAATGTTGTCCTTATAAGAGTTGCCATGGTCATGGTGTCTGTTCACAGCAGTAAACCCTAACTAAGACACCCTGGATGGCTTGGAACTCTGTAGGTAGATCAGAGTAGATCCCTCACAGGGATCTGCTTGTCTCTTCTTGTATGCTGCTATGAGATTAAAGGTGTGTACTGCTGAACTAGGCTTTACATTTTTAAATACATTTATTTATTGTACATGTAAGCACACATACACACACGTGTATGATCTTGTATGCAGTTCCTAGTACATGTTGTGGAAGATTGTTCTCTCCTTCTCCCATGTGGGTCCTGAGGATTTAACTCAGGTTGTCAGGCTGTCAGGCACAGTGGCAAATGCCTTCACCCACTGAACCATCTTACTGGCACAATTTTATATATATGTATATGTATATGTATATGTATATGTATATGTATATGTATATGTATATGTATATGTATATTTTTAAAATTTATTTGTGTCTGTATGCAAGTTTCTGTATGCATGTACATAGAGGCCAAAAGAGTGTGTGTGTGTGTGGGTTATCCTCCATCACTCTTTACCTGTTCATCTTACCTTACGCAGGGTCTCTTGAATCTGGGTTTATGCCTTGGCTAGGCTGGAAGCCAGCAGACCCCAGCAATCCTCCCGACTCTGTCCACTTGGCGATGGGGCTACAGGTGCTTATAGGGAAAATTGGTTTGTTACAAGTGGGATCTGGATTTCAGTTCTCATGATTGTAGGGCAATCATCCTTAACTGTGCAGCCATCTCTCCCTCTCCAAGATAGCTCACTTTCTCTCTTTCCCTCCTTCCTCCCTCCTCCCTTCCCTCCCTCCCTCCTTCCCTCCTTCCCTCCCTCTGTCCATTCCCTCCCTCCCTCCTTCCTTCCCTCTGTCCCTTCCTTCCCTCCTTCCCTCTGTCCCTTCCTTCCCTCCTTTCCTTCCTTCTTTCTCTGATTCTTTTTGTGGCACTGAGGGTTGACCCTAATGCCTCATATATGCTACGTGAATGCTCTACCTCTGATCTACAGCCTTAACTCTTTTTATTTGTGTAATCTTTAGAATTTATTTTATTTATTTGTCTTGGAGTTTCTATTGTTATGATAGAACACCGTGACCAAAAGCAACTTGAGGAGGAAAGGGTTTATTTTGGCTTATATCTTACAGTCTATCATGAAGGGAAGTCAGGGTTGGGGCTCAAGGAATCTGGAAGTAGGAGCAGAAGCAGAGGTCATGGAACAATGCTGCCTGTGTGGAGTGCTGGCTAGTTGTTTGCTTGTTTGGTGTTCGTTTGTTTTCATTTGTCAACTATATACAAGCTAACGTCATCTTAGGAAGAGGAAACATTTGTTGAGGAATTGCCTTCATCAGAATGTCCTGTTGGGCACTGTCTTGATTAATGAGGGTGGGGAAGGGCCCAGCTTACTGTGGGTGGTGTCAACGCTGGACAGGTGGTCCTGAGTTCTATAAGATAGCAGGCTGAGCAAGTCAGGAGGAACAAGCCAGTAAGCAAGTTCCTTCATGGCTTCTGCTTTAGTTCCTGCCCTGACTTCCCTTCATGACGGAATGTGAGCTGTAAGCTGAGCTCCCCCACCCAAAAGTTTCGGCCATGATGTTTATCATACACAAAGCACCACTACCGCCCGAGCCATCTCACTGGCCCTGTTTTTAAAAATTCTTTCCTTAATAGCTTTAATTGACTGCCGAAAGCTGTTTAATGGAAAGTAAGTCGCACTGATCAGGTTAGGCGCATTCTTAACAGATGATTGCGTAAACAGACTTTGTATGCTGCGTGCAACGGCCTGGAGGATTGCTTTGCTTATCTTTGCTAAACCGTTTTCCTTTCCAAATTTCCATCCTTCGGGGCTCATGGCTGCGTTCTGCTGAATAAAGTAACAATGCAGACATACAATTTGGGAAACGTTAAGGTCTGATGCTGTGATATGTCACAAGAAGAGAGAAGCACGGGCCGGGCGGTGGTGGCGCACGCCTTTAATCCCAGCACTCGGGAGGCAGAGGCAGGCGGATTTCTGAGTTCGAGGCCAGCCTGGTCTACAGAGTGAGTTCCAGGACAGCCCGGGCTATACAGAGAAACCCTGTCTCGAAAAACAAAAAAACAAAAAAACAAACAAAAAAAAAAAAAAACAAAAAAAAAAAAAAAAGAGAGAAGCACATGTGACCACCAGTCATGGATGTCAGCTTGGATCCTGCTTGCCTGGCAAAAGGACCAAGCAAAATTCTTCAGGCTCGCTCACAGTATACATGGAATTTCTTCTATATTATTTTATTCTTCTGTCAAGTTTTTTTTATATCAAATAGATTAGTTAGTCTGTCTTTGCCTAAGTGAATAATGTTGCTACATCATTAAAAACATTGTAAGGCCAGGCTTAGTAGCCATGATTTTGATCCTAGCACCTCTGAGGCAGAGGCAGGGGCATCTCTATGAGTTTGAGGCTAGCTTGGTCTATATTGTGAGTTCTAGGACAGCCAGAGCTACATAGTGAGACCCTGTCTCAAAAAAAAAATTCCCCCAAATTTACTTTTATTTCTATCATCTATCTATCTATCTATCTATCTATCATCCATCTATCTATTTTCCCTCCCACCCTTATTCAATGAGGCAAGGGCTCTCAATCAAACCCAGATGATGGCTAATAACCCATATTAGCCAATATGGCTAATCTCACTAGCTAGCTTGCTCTGGGGGATCCCCTATCTGTATTCTGAGGTTAGCATAACAGATGGTCACTTTGCTCACCCAGCATTTACGTGGGTTCTGGGGATCCAAACCCTGGTCGTCAGGGTTATACGGCAAGGGCTTACCCACTGAGCTACCTACTTTCATTCATTTATCGTTTCCCTTTTCTTTCTTTCTTTCTTTTTTTTTTTTTAGGTGCTGGGACTGAACCAGGGCTTTGAACATACTAAGCAAGATCTATCAACACAGAAAAACTCAGGAAAGGAGGCCAAAGATCCTTAAGCATGGAGTTAATGACAGGATGGGTCAAGATTACGAATGCCTTGTTTGCTCTTAGTGGTGCCCCTCCTCAACCCAGTGAGGCTGGGGAACCCCCAGGGAGACTCTCAGGCCGAGCAGCTGTTGGCAGCTATTACTTCAGTGGTCAAGCCTTCTGGGGTTAGGGACACTTGGCTTCATCCACCTTCAAGCAAAGACTCTTTGGTCTCTGAACCCGAGATTCCTTATCTGTGAAATACAGGCATTGGAGAAGCATCGTGGGCTAGGGATGTAGTTCAGCTGGTAGAGTGCTTACCCAGCATGCATGGGGACCTGGGTTAGATCCTGAGCATGGCTGGGTGTTGGGATGAATTGTTGCAATCTCAGCACTTTGCTGGAGGAAGCAGGGAGATCAGAAGTTCAAGGGCTCCCTCAGTTACATAGCAAGTTTGAGGCCAGCCTAGGCTATAAAAGACCCTATCTCAACAACAAAAACAACAAACAGAGAAAACAAAAAAGAAGACAAAAACACTGGGGAAATGCAGACATGTCTAGAAGGCAGAGGTAGTATCCTTGCTCTGGTGACTGTGGTTATCCCCTCTCCAAGGCCAGGAGAATACCAGCTGAAGACATGGATCCACACAGGGCCCTTTTCTTCTGCCTGTGCCTTCTGGCTGCTCAAGTTGTCCTAGTAGGTAGGTGACAGTTCATGGGGGAGGAATGCTGAAAAGCTGGGTCAAGGTCTGAGTCCCATTGTCCACAGAAACTCAATCAGAGCTACTGAACTTCATGAAGCGACTTGAGCAGCCTGTAGGCCGGAGCTTGTTTACCAAAGTGAGGTGAGTCGGGTATACCCTCAGCCATAGATACACTTAGCAGATGGTGACTGAGTACCCACTGCATGCCTGCTACCAAAATCTAGAGTTGGGGAGGCCTTCCACCTGTTTATTGTCTATTGAGGACCCTCGATGAAGTGTTATAAACCAAAAAGGTCTCTGCGTTTCCTAGGTAGGAGCTCTAAGACTTGGGTGGGGGACACGGCTTACACAGGGGTCGGGGGTTGGAGAGCCGAGATATGATGGTGGGAGGGCTGGGTTGGAGACCCCACCCCTTGGCTGTCTCCAGCTCCTTCTCCCCACTTCCAGGTATATCCACTACCTGGAGCAGATGCTGCTCAATGCCAGCTTCTGTGGGCACAACTTGACCTTGCAGACAAACTCCATCCAGTCTCTGGTCTTCAAGCTGAGCTGCGACTTTCCTGGTCTCTCCTTGTCCAGCGCCACCCTGACAAATGTCTCCCAGGTCAGAGGCGGCTAGGGAAGTCCTGCAGTTCCCTGTTTCTGCTCTGCCCTGATCAGTTGGGAGTGGTCCCATCTGCTTTACTGTGGGAAGATCAGAAAGAGGAGGTGGCCTGTGACCTCTCCTGGTCAGGATCATCATCTTGATTTTTGCCTAGAGGTGGAGGGCAGGTCCCTGGGACTGGTAGCAGCTAGGGCCACCTGTGTCCTTTTAGGACCCTGGTGTAAACAGGATGGGATATTTGGCCCGTGCTGGGGTGTGCACTGGGGTAGTTCTGTTCTTAGGGAATGAAGATGGGTGTGGAAGTCTGGGGGGGGGGGGGAGTTGGTGCTGTCAGATGGTGGAGGCTCGGGGAAGGCCTAGTTGGTAAGGTTTAATGGGGAGGGAATCTCAAGATGCTAGAACTGGACCTGTGGTCCCAGCCCATCGGCTGCCATCCACAGGCATGGGCCCCGCATGCCATGCAGTTCCCTGCTGAGCTGACCAAGGGTGCCTGTGTGACCTCCCGGCCTGCTGAGCTACGACTCATCTGCATCTATTTCTTCACCGCACACCTCTTTCAGGTCAGCAGTGGGTAGCCGAGGACAGGAGCTTCTTCTATATCTCAGGTTGGCTGGAGGTGTGGACCAGTTCACTGTGCAACCGTAGCTGACCACCACTCTCTGGGCCCCACTCACTCGACCTGCTTTAGGGAGAGATGAAAGCAACTTAAGGAAGGAAGAGTTTGTCTTTGCTCAGAGTTTCAGGGTGCAGCCCATCATGGTGGAAGTCTTGCAGGAGTGTGCAGGCCTATCCAGAACCTAACCTAATCTCTATAATCATAAACAGACCTACCCAGTTGACCTACAGGAACTCTAGGTGATGTAAAGTCTTGTCAAACTGACTATATGTATATGTATATGTATATGTATATGTATATGTATATGTATATGTATATGTATATGTATATGTATATATTCCCTCACAGGGAGGTAGGATTGCAATCTGCAAAAGAGGCCCAGGACCTTAGGGTGTCCATGTCTGTTCTGAGATGGGAGACAGACAGAAGACAATGGCAAGGAGGGTCTGGGGTGAGAATTCTCATCTCACCCAGAGTCTCCCCTTCAATATCCCCATTTCCACTGCCCTTCCAGGATGACCGGAACTCATCACTGCTCAATAACTATGTCCTGGGGGCCCAGCTGGATCACAGGCCTGTGAACAACCTTCAGAAGCCAGTCAACATCAGCTTCTGGCACAATCGGAGTCTGGTACTGTTGGGCCCGCCTCCACCCCAGCTCTGAAGCTTTCCCAGTCAGCCCTGGTTTGGCCAAACTGAAAACTGTGGCGCCATCTGGGAAACAACTTTAAATCTGTTCTCTGAAGATTTCTGTAAAGAAATGAGAAAGAAGTTTTTTCTTTCTTTCTTTCTTTCTTTCTTTCTTTCTTTCTTTCTTTCTCTCTCTCTCTTTCTTTTTTTCTCATTTGCTAGGGCTACAGAGCCAGCTTAAGCTTGCTTAAGCCCTAAAGGGGATTTATATGTTCCTACCAATGGATGTTCAGGGGCGTTCCACCTTCAGGCATGGCTGGATCTAGGCATGGATCTAATACTGTTAGAGTACAGTCTTCTCTAGCCTTAGCAATGTTTTCTTGCCTTGGCTTTCATTTCTATGGTAAGATGGAGGCTGAAGACACTAAGTTTCCCTTCAGTTCTTAGAAGGTTCTTCCCCAACAGTGCAAGCCAGACTTGTGTCTATGACTGAACCAGGCTGCATCCAGGTGAGATGTGTGGATTTGCTAGGCTGGGTCACATGGGGTGGAGATAGCACTGGTGCTGATGCTGGAACAGAAAGGGATGCCTGGGAGGCACAAGTCCTGATGCTGCTGCTTCCGGGTCCTAGGCCTGCCTGTATCCCTGTGAAGAAGCCCAGAGTGCTGTTTTCTGGCTCTGTCTCGGCAAGAAGCTTTGCACTCTCAACCTCACAGCAACCTTTCCTTCTATCTTCTGAGCTTTGCCACTGGCCTTCCCTTTGGAATGAGTGTCCTGTTCCACCTCTGTTCAATCCATGTACCCCTAATCCATGTTCCTCTGTTTCTCTTCGGCTGCTTTCCAAAGCCTGCCTGTGTACCACCCCTTACCTCCACCATAGGGCTTGGCTGCAAATGAGTTTCTCACGATGGGTCTAGGAATGAGATAGCAAACAGCAGTTTACAGAAGACCTGCCCCACGAAGGGCCAGCACTGCCCCCGAGAATATGGAATAGTCTCTTGTGTTTCTGCCAACCTCGTGATTTGGATATGTATGGTCCGTTTTGCTGACGAATAAACTGAGGCTCAGAGAAGATTGCCCACTCGTCTAGGACACTGAGGATTTGTGGCAATGGCAGGGCTGACCTCTGGGATTGTCAAAGCCCAGCCAGACCCCACAAAATGTTGGCAGTGGTGCAGTTGACTCTCTCTTGGGCCCCAGGCCCCCAGCCCCTAATATGAGATCTTGTCCAGCACCTCTGGACTGACACTCACATTTCATTTCAGGAAGGGTATTCGGTAACCTGCGTCTTCTGGAAGGAGGGAGCCGGCAACCGCAGCTGGGGGGCCTGGAGCCCCGAGGGTTGTTATACAGAGCAGCCGTCACCCACTCAGGTTCTCTGCCATTGCAATCACCTCACCTACTTTGCTGTGCTCATGGTATGGGAGCGTTCACCTTGAGGGAGGGGGATGAGCGCTGCGGGAGGGAGGGTGCCCTGATATGTGGTGAGGGCTGCAAGGCTAAGGACGGCATAATCCAGTGAGCCTAAGCCTCTCCGCAAGTAAACTTAGGGACTCGCATTCCTTTAAAAGTCTGTTTAGGCGTTAGGCATGGCTTGATCCGGGAGCTGAATCACACGAACACAGGATTCCATCTCTGTCCCTTGACTCTGCTTGCTCCGTCCTGCCTTGGCCCTCAGCTAGGATGCCCAATGGAATAATAACACAGCTGCCAGTATCTGCAGGCTCATGCCTAGCTGCCTTTCAGACTAATGGGATTCAACAGCCTCCCTGACCCAGCCTCAGTCTTGAGATCGAATCCAGGTGGAGGCTCTTGAGTCAATCACTGTGGACGGAGGAGGAAGGCTCCAGACAGACCAGGGTTGATACACAGGTCCATACAGTGGGAGGAATGGTTTCCCAACCGTGCACATGGAATGGCTCGAGAGTGCTTTCAGGGAGGAGTAGGGACAGCAGTTATAGGTGGCAGGCCATGATGCAGGCTACAGCTTCCTTCAAGGCAGGACTGGGCTGAGCTGTAGGGAAGGGACTTGGGGCTGAGGTCTGGGAGGCTTCTTTGGGAGAGCCCAGGGAGAGCTGGACATTTCTATGCTTCAGGCTCTCAGCCCCTTTTGCCCTGTAGCAGCTCTCTGGAGACCCGGTGCCCACTGAGCTGCAGGTGCCTCTTGAGTACATCTCCCTTGTGGGTTGCAGCATCTCCACTGTGGCCTCGCTGCTCGCCATACTGCTGTATGCTCACTCCAGGTAATCCTCTGCCTTGCCCAGCCTGCCTGCCCCACTGCTGGTCTGTGTCTTCCTTCTTGCCCCAGTGTCTGCCTTCACACCCCGGGCAGGTGGGTGTTACTCAGAGGGAAGGGCCAGCCTAACAGCATGGCAGCCATTAGGTCCTTCCCCATTTGCCTCAGTTTCCCCATGATTGTGCATCCGTGAGCCAGGCCACGGTACTACCTGGGTGACATCCCACCCACAGGAAGCAAAGTGACTCCACCACAGGCATCCACGTAAACCTGCATGGCTCTGTTCTCCTCTTGAATGTCACCTTCATTCTGAGCTCCCAGATGGCCCTGCCCACGGTGCCCAGGCCAGTCTGCATGGTGCTGGCTGCCACCCTACACTACGCACTGCTCAGCAGCCTTACCTGGATGGCCATCGAAGGCTTCAACCTCTACCTTCTCCTGGGGCGTGTCTACAATGTCTACATCCACCGATACTTGCTCAAGCTCTGCCTGCTGGGCTGGGGTAAGGGACACCTATCTCTCTGGCGTCTGGAACTTCCAGTGTACAGGGCGCCGATCCCAAGTCCTCCTGCCTTTTATAGTGGCCATCTCTAACTCCATCTCTGTCAGTAACATCAGCTCCACCATCACCTCCACCCCCAATGTCACCATTGCGCCTGCCGTCATGCCCATATCTTCTGCCTTCAATACTGTCATCACCACCATAGTGGCCTTCACCACTTCCAATCTCAACACTGCCATTACCCGCAGTCCCCTGTCCCCACTACCACCATCATCACATCCCGCCTCTGCTACTCATGCCTGCTTTACTCCCATTTCCATCCACCCCATCTCAATCATCTGCATCACCTTCTTCACCTTCCCTGCACCTTACCACCATTTCCGTACTCATCTTCACCACATGAGCACCACCCCAGACCCTTCCGTCACCATTTCAGCCCATCTTTTAATTGTCTCCATTTTCTTTCAAGTTTCCCAACCAATGCCACCTTCCTGTTAGCTCCTTGCCACCTCCCAAGTGACCGCCATCACCGCTGCCACTCAGCCTGGAATCTCACTAACATCTTAGAGATGAACCTCTTCCACTCAGCACAGTGTACACCCCTCCTCGGTCACCAGGCCTGGGGAGCAGAGCCAGGTCATCTTGGGGCCTCCTGACTCTTTGTCTCACCCCTCAGGGTTTCCAGCCTTCTTGGTGCTGCTTCTTCTGGTGGTCAGGAGTTCCGTGTACGGACCCTGTGTGATCTCCTTCTCCAAAAGCCAGGAAAATGGTACAGGCTTCCAGAATGTGTCCATGTGAGTGCCTGGTGAGGTAGAAGGGTCATGTGGGCCTCTATGGTGAAGTGATGGCTGAGGGGCAGAGGCAGCCATGGTTTAGATGGGGGGATTCCAGTGGGTTCCTCTCACCCTTTCTGTGTCCCTGGGGTCTCTGCAGAGATGGAGGGCTGCTCTGTGCTGACTGACTAGGAAGCCATAGAGTGGATATCAATACTTGCTGAGTCTCTAGGACCAGTTCGGAGGGTCTCTTGGCAACACTTGGCCATATAGCAAATGGGTTGGCCCTGTGGTTTGATCTAGTACAGGCCCCAGAGCTACTTAGCTTGGCTGGCACCTGATTGCTGTGCCTTCAGGCTATCTATCTATCTATCTATCTATCTATCTATGTATCTGTCTATGTATCTATCTATATCTCTATCTATGTATCTATCTATGTATCTATGTGTCTATGTATCTATGTGTCTATGTGTCTATGTGTCTATGTATCTATGTGTCTATGTATCTATGTGTCTATGTATCTATGTGTCTATGTGTCTATGTATCTATGTGTCTATGTATCTATGTGTCTATGTATCTATCTATCTATCTATCCATCCATCTATGTATCTATGTATTTATGTATGCATCTATTTGTCTGTCTGCCTATCTATCATCTATCCATCCATCCATGTATGTATGTATGTATGTATGTATGTATGTATGTATGTTGTTTATCATCTACTTACCCATCTACCCACTTTTTATCTGTCTGCATCCTTACACTGAAATGACATTTTAAAAAGCACCCCTCAAACACAGTCTGGTCAGGCAGCAGCAGAGGTGCTGAAGTAGTGAGCAGGGGTAAAGCCTGCATGCTAGAATATTCTGTAGCAGCAAAGCAAAGGGTGATCAATGCTGGTTACCAATGTGCATGACTCTCACAAATGATGTTCAAGGACACTGACTCCAGTGTCAGGGCCCCAGGATGGATTGGGGGGATCTGAATAGGTGATTAGTGCCCAGACCAAGGGGCTTCAAGCCCTACTCTTGCTCCTAACCAGGATGTGCTCTTGAGAAGAAACCTCAGTTTTCCTAACTATAGAATGGAGATGGTTAGGTGCCTGTCCATGGCTCGCCATGAGGATTGCCTGGGATGACCCATGTTGGCCATGGGGCGTGGTAATCTGATCTGAGCAAAGAATAGCACCTGTCTTGTAGATGTCCTAGAGAGGTCAGGGCTCAGAGGTACCCCAGGTCCCTCTGTGGGATTTCCCTACTGCTCATCTGCTCCCCCATTCTTACATGCTAGAGCATCTACCCACCAATCCATGGGCGGTGCTTCACATACTGCTCAGGTCTAGGTGGGGCAAAGGTCAAAGGTCACCATTGCACAAAGGTGATGGCGAGATGATGACAATGGTCGGGTAGGGTGGAAGAGGAAGCTTCCAGAGCAAGAGCCCAGGCTAGCCCATTTACTAGAATGTTGTTCAGGTTGGCATGGAGGGGAGAAGGAGAGGAGGAGGTTCAGTTGGGTCAGATTTATCCATCATGGTTGAAAGGAGGCACTTCAGTAAGTAGGCAGAGGTGCCAGCCAATCCAGCTGTGGTGGCAGACAGGAAGCTGGGCAGAGGAGCTTTGGCATATGAACTAACTGTCAGGCAAGTTATGACCACTGGAACATCAAAACCAGTCAGGGACAAGAGCTGGTCCCAAGGCTCAGGTGTGTTTGGCCTCCCACTGGTCTTGGGACCATGTTAAATCCTGGCCTTCTCCCGCCTCCTCCAGGTGCTGGGTATGCAGTCCCATGGTACGCAGCATCCTGGTCATGGGCTATGGTGGCCTCACATCTCTGTTCAACCTGGTGGTGCTGGCCAGGGCTCTGTGGATCTTGTGCAGGCTACAGGCACGGGAGAAGGCGCTGAGTCCCTGGGCCTACCGGGATACTGTCATGGTGTTGGGCCTCACTGTGCTACTGGGTACCACCTGGACCCTGGCCTTCTTCTCCTTCGGTGTGTTCCTGCTGCCTCAGCTTTTCCTCTTCACCATCTTCAACTCGCTCTATGGTAAGTCTGCAGGAGCTCACAGGGCCACAGACCCTGGGAGGGGCCTAGTTACTGAGGTCCAGGGGTGGATAATGACTGAGCCCACAGCTCCATTTAAGCTGGTCTAGGGGCACATTAATGCTTGCCTCTGAACTGCATGGAGGTGCAGTTCTGGTGTCCTCTGGGTCTGTCTCTCTGTCCCCAGTAGGAGATTATTGGCTTCTAGCGACCTTCTTACTAACCAGCCTGCCTTGCAGGTTTCTTCCTCTTCCTGTGGTTCTGCTCACAGAAGCGTCACTCAGATGCCGAAGCCAAGGCAGGGATGGAAGCAATCAGTTCCTCCCAGATGATGCACTAACCCAGCTCCAGCCCTGCAGTCTCAGCCCTCACTACTTCCAGCAGCCCACAGCCTTGGCTCATCCAGGGAAGGCTATCGGTGGGACAACAGTCTACTGTACCCTTCAGGGAGCCTTTCCATCTCTCAGAATTACCTGGGGCAGAAGGCAGGGCATGACTCTTCATCCTGGTCCTTTATGTCTGGATGCAGCTCCATTGGCCAGGCTATGGACAGAACACTGACTTGGAAGTCAGGAAGTTACACTAGACTGGATTGTGGCCTATGCTTGTGACACTCTTTCTTTTACCAGTACCAAGTGTGGATGACTTGACCTTCTATCTTTCCAGCCCTTCCTCCTTTTAACCCCCACAGACGGTATAGACCAGCAGCCTAGGCCAGGCCTCTGTCTCTTTCTGTGAAGCTGAGCCAGCTGGGCTTGAGGGATCTCGATGCTAGACTACTGCATAGACATGGGGGTGTGTTCAACGTTTACAAACTCTCTGCCCACACTGGGAGAACATCTGGCTGCCTGTCAGGCCAGGTGGAAAACAATGCTTAAGTCAGCGCTATCCCCAAGATGTACAGCAGGGGGCGCCGTTGGCCTGTACGACAAGGCATTGGTACCGAAACTGCCCCTGGAAATGCAGATGTTACCGACCCTTCGACCAGTAGAGTTAGGACATTCACACATCCATTGTCTCTTTCCCTATGCAGCTGACCAAGGTCGCTTTTGGGGCTTTGTACCCAGGCATTCCTGGCACCAGGCAGCTGGTTGGGTAGACTCTCAGGTCCCACGCCAGCTGTGTACTTGAACAGTGAGGGGATCAGAGCTGGACGCCATCCTCCACAGACAGTCCTCTTCGTTTCTAGGTGTTTCTGGGTAATTATATTCTTAGCTCTTCACTGGCTGGAGAGTGGTACAGGCTCTGGGCCAGGTTGCCTGGGCTCAGATTCCAGCTGTGTGGCTGTGGACAAGTCGTTCAGTTTCTCTGTGCCTTAGTGTCCCCAGTCTACAGCAGGGGAAACAAAAGTAACTCTTTGGAAGTTTCAGTAAAAGAAAGAATCCACTCAAGTCTTAACACAGTGAGGTCTCAATAGATGGTTACTGCTGTCAGTAGATTTGTATTTGTATTATTATTTGGGTATACGTGTGTGTGTGTGTGTGTGTGTATGTGCACATATGCACCCTTGCATATGTATGCTGAAGTCAGAGAAGGATGTTGGGTGTCCTGTTTTATGACTTTTCGTCTTATTCCCTCGAGACAGGGTTTCTCACTAAACACGGAGCCAGGCTGACAGCCAACAACCCCAGCAGTTACCTAGTAACTGGAGTCCACTTTCACTACCTGCTCCCCACTACACACACACACACACACACACACACACACACACACACACCAGTGCTGGGATTGCAGGCTCCTGTGACCATACGTGGCTTTTGCATAGGTGCTGGGATCTGGGCTCAGGCCCTCATGTTTATACACAAAAGCTCTCATGTACCAAGCCATCTCTTTAGCCACCATTACTGTTAATGGCTTTAACTGAGTCAAGCTGTTCAGGTCCCAGGCCTGGTGCTGTTTGCCCTCACAGCTCCTCCTTAGGTATATCCTTCCATTTCTGTCTTGTGGCCCCCTCTCCCACTTTTCCTGGAGGAGGACCTTGCTCAGGCCTCTGGTCCCCTACTGTGCCAGTGAGGTTCCTTACACAGTGCAGCTTCAGGCTAGCCCGCGTCTCCACCCCCAGTTCCTGAGTCCTCCGTTGGTCCGTTTATCACACCCTTCATGAATCCTCCCCCATTGGCACCACAGGGAAGGCCTCATTCCTCCACCAGATCCCCAGGGTTCATCGAGCATGGAGATCTTTGGTCTGAGTCTCCATGCTAATGAGGGTGCTGAGGGATCATGGGAATTGGGACAACTGGATAGATGGGGAAGGCTCAGATGTCACAGGGCCTTGCTCAAGCCCAGGCCCTGGCCTCTCAGAGCAAGTAAGCCCAGAGCAACCCAATGGAGGATATGTCCACAGTGACAGTCCTAAATCTGTAGCTCTGAGCCTCACCAGGAGCCCAGGCTCTAGGGTAGCACTTCATGTAAATACTTCAGTGGGGGTGGGGAGTTAGGGCAGCCACAGGAAGTATGGGCTGCCAGATTAACTCTAGCTGTCCTTCAGCCTTCCCAACAGACAGCCTAGGTGATGGTCCAGCTCCTGGGCTTCTAGACTCGGAGGAAGGGAGAGGGGTTGGGGATGGAGTTTGGGGATACTGTTCAGGGAAAGGCTCTAAGGGTGGCATTTGGTGAAAAGCTGACAGAAGATGTGGGGTCAGAAGGCCCTGGAGTCTCTCTAGGTGTGGGTGACCAGCGGTGTGGGGTCAGAAAGGCCCTGTGGTCTGTTGAAAAGAGGATTCCAGAAAATGCAAAGGAATTCCACTTTTGAAGACATGCTTACTCTCAGAAGTTACTCAGTTATCTAAAATTCAAATTCAGCCTCATGCCCCATATATCTATTTTTATGTTTGCTAAATTCAACCCTAATTAAAAAGTATTGGCTCAGGAGTCTCATCTTTCAAATCACCCCAAACCGATACCAACTGAGCAGCCCCTCTGCCCGTCAAATCAGCCCACTCTCTAAACCCACTCAGAATGTTCTTCCTGTTGCCAGCAGAAACCCCAAAGGGCCCCACTGTACCATGAGCTCTGGCTCAGAATCTGGCTGCCCCTCCAGACAGAGCCTCCTTACAGGAGGCTCTTTGCCTCCCCAGAAGCTGGAGGAAAGCTTCTTCCTTGCAGCCTCAGCATGTTCTGTCCATAGCTTAAAACATCTCTCCTCCTCCTCCTCCTCCTCCTCCTCCTCCTCCTCCTCCTGATGTTCCTCTTGTTCCCCCTCCCCCCCCCCCCCGCCTAATGTGGCAAGTGGAAGCATAGGGGGCCTCTCTCCAGCCCAGTTCCCCTTCCTTGATCTTGCCACACCAAACAACTTTCATTTCTCCAGACAGCATCCTTCTCATCTTTGGGCTGGTCTTTTTCTGGAACCTCCCACCCTCTGTCCCTGATGCCTTTTATTTGTGGAATGATGGCTATGCCTCCTTAGCATCTTAGCATCTCAGCTTGGTACACCCCCAACCCCCTCGAGCCTGGACAGAGAAGTCCCTGACCTCCAGTCTGGATGGAGCTTTCTTTCCACTCCCTTCCCCCAGAGCAGAAGTTATTCCTCCGTCTTGCAACTAACTGTCCCTGTCTGGCTCAGCCGCCAGACGGCAAGCGTTCTGGAGACAGGTGCTGTGTCTCATTTGTTCATTCACCCATCATAAAATGGTTTAACACTTATATTTTGGGCATTGCACTAGTTGCTAAGGATATATAAATGAACAAGTCATCACATTCTCATGTGGGGGTGTCCTACAAGAAGCAGTTTAGCAAATGGATATAAAATATGACAGCTGGTACCATGGACTGTGAAGAAACATAAGAAGGTGAGAAGGGGGGGGTGCAATCTTCGTTTTGTCAGAGGCTTTGGGCTTGAGGGTGCAGGACAGGGTCAGTGAGCTGACCTCACTAGTCACTGATGGGATGGAGTTTCCTAAAGCAAGTTTTCCATGTGGACTTTAGGGGAGCTAGGGTTAGGGAGGACGGGAAGGAGAGTCTCCTCTGAGAATAAGCTTCCAGGGAGCTGGGGTTGGGAAGCCCCTTGGTTAGGTAGGGAGGATTTACTCTGTGGGTAAGACCAAGCAAAAGGGTTTCATATCCATCTTCCCTAATCACAAGCATGTGAGCCACCATGAGGGGTGGGCTATAGAGAGGAAAAGAAGACAACAGAACAAACTCCAAGAGGCTGCAGAAGATGTTTAAAAGAACGAAAGCTGCAATGACCTGATGTGTATATAAGTAAGATGAGTAAGGATGGGGTGGAAAGGGAGAGAGGGAGAGAGAGGTGGGGTGGAAAAGAGGAGGAGGGAGAGGAGGGGGAGGAGGGAGAAGGGGGAAGAGGGAGCAGAAGGGGAGGAGGAAGAGGAGGAGGAAGGGGAAGGGGGAGAAAAAGGGAGGAGGAGGGGCAACAGCAGCAAAATGGAACTTCTAGAAGTGAAAAACTATTCTAAAATCTAAAATTCAACAAGCAATCCACAGCCAAACGGAGGGAGAGCTAGGACTTGCCTATAATGTGACAAGAGACATGACAGGAAGTATGAGAAGAGAAACAGAAGCACGGAGAGCAGAGTCAGAAAAGTCTCACAATGAAATCCCAGGAGAAGAAACTAAAGGGATAGACACAGCGGTTACAGGTTTTCTCAAGGGAGACCCACAGAACCAGGGAGCATGGCACTTCTCAAGGGGAACTCGGGAAAATGGAGCTGCAGTCTGTACCTCTGAGGGACACTTCAGATATAGAGAAGTGAGGAGAACAGTCACGGAGAAAGGACAGTGCGCATCGTGAGCTTCTCTGTCCATAGCCACAGTGACAGGCTGGGAGACTGCAGTGGGGTCCCCAAAGGGAGAGGAACAAAGACACGTCAGCTAGAATTGCCTGCAGCAAACAGCCCTTTCATAAACTGAGACACAAAGGAAAATATGTTCCCTTTAACATTGAAAGGTAAATAAAAGCTGAGAGCAATCTAAAAGATTTCAGAGTGTTACTTCAACAAAGAAAGTGATTCCAGAAGTTTACTCTGAGACACAAGGATTGGAGAGTGTAGAAACAGTGGGTGTCAGCCAATACTTGGTTCTGAAGATATCTGTATTCCCCCTGAACACCCACACTCCAGTGTCATTCCCTTCCCCACATCCTGCCTTTCTGCATTTTTAACCCCTGTGTGAATGAATTACGATTTGAGAAAAAATAAATTTTTAAAAAAATGAGGAAATAAAAGGAAAAAAAAAGAAACAGTGGGTGTACGAAGGCCCGTTACATTCACATGGGTGAAACTGTGCCTTTGTTTGTTAAAGACAGACGGATCTGAAATGCCAGAGAATAGAATGCAAGTAGAGGGGGGAAAGACAGTGCTACAATAATGGTCGGAAGCCTTTGTGTTTAGGGGTTACCAAGGTTGGAAACACATTCCTATTAATGCTCTGGTTTGCGTAGGATTTAAGTGTATCCTATCAAAGCTCACATGGTAGAAACCTGGTCTCCAGCGTGGATGCCGACGGAGAGAGCGCTCTGGAAGGTAACACGGAGTCCTGGCCTCGACAGGGATGCATATGGCATCCATGGAGCCCCAGGTGATGCCCAAAAGAGTGGATTATTTTGTTATGGTTTCACAGTGATGCTTAAACTCACTATGTAGCCCAGGATGGCTTTGAACTTCTGATCATCCTTTCTCCTCTGAGGGCTAGGATCAAAGGCTAGTGCCAGCACACATAGATTATGGTCTTTTCCTTTCCATCTTACGATGTGATCTCTTCTGTGCATGTTCCTGTCATTACCTTGAGGCTCTCGACAGAGGCTAGGTCAACGCGACCACCCAGTTCTGGATTTTCAGCCCCCAAACTATGAGCTAAATGAATCTTTTTGTGTAAAATATCCAGACCCCTGGATTTTGTTATAACCATGCAAAGTGGGCTAGTACAACTAGATGTTGTTCTTTAAATGTAGGGGCTGGAGAGGTGGCTCAGTGGTTAGGAGCACTAGCTGTGCTTCCAGAGGACCCAGGTTCAATTCCCAGCACCCACATGGCAGCTCACAACCACCCGTAGTTCCAGGCAATCTGACACCCTCACACAGATATACATGTAGGCAAAACACCAATGCATATAAAAGCAAATTAATAAATCTTTAAATGTACATGGCGGAGATTTCAAAGGCAACAATTAAGGAAATAAAACTCATGTTTACACATATTTTGGGGGAGAGAAAAGTGGTGTAGGAAAAGAAAATAAATCAAACGCAGTTAAAAATATTTATTATATTTTCTGTGTGTGGGTGGTTTGCCCGCAATATGTCTGTGCACTGCACAAGTGCTTGGTGCTCATGGAGGCCAGAAGAGGGCCTCAGATTCCCTGGAACTGGAGTTTTGGATGGTTGCAAGCCACCATATGGGTGCCAGGAATTGAACCAGGTCCTCTGCAAGAGCAGCAAGTGCTCTTAACCATTGAGCCTACTCTCCAGCCCAAAGCTTAGTTAGTTTTTAAAGGCAAGGAGAGAAAAAGAAAAAGTGGCACACGCCTTTGATCCCAGCATTGGAAAGGGAGTGGCAGGTGAATCTCTGTGAGTTCTAGCCCTGCCTGGTCTACAGAATGAGCTCCAGGATAGCCAAGGCTACATGGTAAGTCCTCTTTCAAAACTCCTCAAACAAACAAATGAGCAAAACAAACAAACAAACAAACAAACAAAACAAACAACAAAACAAAACCCAGAGGGCTTGTAGTAGGAGAAGCACGTTAATTCACTCATTAGCGCTAAGCCCTGACACATGCTCACCCTAGCTACTCTACTCCAGGATGCCGGCAGGATGCTTCACAGTCTGGCCCTAAGACCGCTGTTTGTGATTGCAGAAAGTGGGACACAGCCCACCTGCTGTGAAAGTGAGTGTGGTTACACGAACTGTGCCTGCCACACAGTGAAGTATTATAGACTTGCGAATGCTGGCCAGCACAGGTCCACTTACTGGAGGGAAGAGTCTAAGATCAAAGTCCTGGAGAACACAGTCCAATGGCCTTTAAACCAAGAAGTAAGTTTATGCTAAGTGAGCTATCTAGGCAAAGCAAGGCAGCAGCGCAGCATTCTGGGTGGCAGAAGGGAGCCCTGGGAATTTGTGATCTATTTGCTGGTGGAGGTGGAGGCTGCTGTTTTTTTTTCCTTCCTGTCCCCACTCTTCTCCTCCCTCTGTTCTTTGGTCCTCACGGTGCTCAGGATCTTTGTGTGTGGTGTGCAAGTACTAGATCCCCAGATCTTTGATGGGTTTTTGAAGAGTGATAAAAGATAGTCTGAAGTAGGGAATTGCTATGTTTTTAAAGGATTGTTATTATTATTTTACATTATGCGAATGTATGTGGGTGTGTGCATGTGGGTGCAGTTGCCTGTGGCGGCCAGAAGAGGGCATCAGACCCTTTGCGGCTGGAGTAACAAGAGTCGTGAACTGTCTGACATGCGCAATGGGAATTAAACGCAGGTTCCCTGAAAGAGCAACCATTACTCTTAACTGCCGAGTCATTTTTTTCCAGCCCTAGACATCTCTACTTTTGAGAATTCAAGATTTTCTTCCTTTGTGCTCCACGCTCTCCCCTCAAAGAAAAACATTCTATGTATCAGGTTGTCTATATTTTATCAGCTCATTTGCTTTTCACGATAGACGTGTGAAATAATGTGTATCAACTAACTCACAGGATACTGGAGCTCACAGAGGTACAGCGGCTTACCGGAGGTCGCACAGTTTCTTGTCGATGCTGAGATCCAAGCCAGATCTTCCCTATTGGAATGGGAAGGATGTGAGTGAGCCCCCAGGAGAACGATTTCCATGGGGGTTGCCGGTGTGTGCTCACACCAGGATAACCAGAAGATTCTTCTCAATAATACAGCAGGGCTCAGAAAGGTACAGGCATGGATCCTAGATAGGCTGGGCTCAAGTCTAGGCTGTCACCTGCTTGCCTTGGCTTGGCAAGCCTCGTTGCCTCCCTGGGATTCTGCCTTCATATCTGCATCCTGATTGTTGCATCGGGATGGTGTGAGAAACACCAGTGAGAGAAAGATGTGAGGCACCTGACCCACTGACTCATTTGGTAAGCCTTTGGATTTGTCATCTAGACTGCTGGGCTCCCCGTCTCTGACATCTCTGACAGCTCTTCAGGCATCCTCTCACAGATCTTAGCCAAGTGCGTGTGTCCTTTGGGGTGTGAGGGACAGGGGTACCAGGGCAGTATCCTGCAGCCGTAGCACACTGTTTCAGAGCCTGCCTGCTCAGTCGGCTCTGCGGCTCCATTACCATCAGAGCTGAGACTTTCCAGGGCTGCCCACCAGGCTCTGGACCACAAGGGGTCAGTATTGGACATGTCTGCCTTTGTGTACAAAGCAGCTGCTTAGGGCAAAGGAGAGGCACCGCGTTTCTATCTGCCTGGTAGGGGATCTCTAACCAGGGTGCCCGTGGGGTTCTAGTTTGACGTAATTTCTGTCTTCCACTTACTATCCATCTATCCTCTCTCCCTCCCTCCAACTGTCTGTCCACCCTGATGTGTGTCGTGTCTTTCTGTCCGTCATGTGAAGTTATATACTCATCTACGGATCCATCACACATCTGTCCAACTGCTGTTTCTATCCCCCATACTGGGAGGATCTCTGCTGAGCCAGGCCTTGTTCAGCCACAGGAGACCCACCGTTGAAGGAGACCTAGAATCAGAGCAATATGAGGTCAGATGGCCCAACCTGGGCAGCGGGAGAAACTGAAGGTCTTTGTTCAAGGCTATCCTTATTCGGTGTCCAGGAGTACATCCCAGCAGTGAGCAGAGCCAGCAGAGGGGCTGCAGAGGGGAGTAACAGACCTTGATTGACTGTGAGCAGTCAGGAGTCCCCAACCAGGATGACTCTGGGGGAAGACGGCAAGCAGGGGCGTGACTAAGGTTTTGAGTGCCTTGAGATATGTAGGTTGGCCCGTGGAACTGTGGTGGCTGATGGTATGTCAACTTGACACACAAACTAGAGTTATTTGAAAGGGGGAAGCCCAACTGAGAAAATGCTTCCATAAGATCCAGCTGTAAGACATTTTCTTTTTTTAAGTGCTTATTTGGCTTTTTGAGACAGGGTTTCTCTGTGTAGCCCTGGTTGTCTTGGAACTTGCTTTGTAGATCAGGCTGGCCTCCAATCCACCCCGCCAGTCATTTTCTTAACTACTGATTGATTGGAGGAGGGTCCAGCCTTTGTGACTGTGGTGCTGGGTTCTATAAGAAAGCAGGTTGAACAAGCCAGGGAAAGCAAGCCAGTAAGCAGCACCCCTCCATGGCCTCTGCATCAGATCAAGCCTCCAGCATCCTGCCCTGTGTGAGTTCCTATCCTGGCTTCCTTCAGTGATGAAAAGTGGTATAGAAACATAAGCCAAATAAACCCTTTCCTCCCCAGCCTGGTTTTTGGTCATGGTGTTTCATCATAGCAATAGAAACCCTAACAAGTTGAAACCAACACAGTGGGGTATTGCTGTGACAGACTTGACCATGTTTTGGGGAGGACTGTGGAAAGACTTTGTAACTTTGGGCTAGAAATGCCACTATTGAGTGTTGAGAGCTCAGGGGGCTGTTCTGTAGGATCTTGGAGGATAAGAGTGCTGAGAGCAATGTGGAGGGTGGAGGGCTGGCTCAGGAAGTTTCAGGGGAAAGGTTAAAGGCTCTATCATGGTCATTTGCTATTTTGAATTGAGATTCTGTTGTTATGATCAGCTGGGGCTGAAGAGTCAGCTGTGATTAAGAAGAGACAAGCATCATTGAGGTGAAATCTGGGAAGTGTTTCCTTGGGGTCAGCACACAGAAGCAGGGGTTGTGCAGAGAAGTTGAGGCTTGGCACCATGAAGAGAGCCGAGCAGAGGCTATTGGTGAAAGTGCAGCCCAGTTGCAGAAGAAGACCCAAGCTTTTTGGAGATCCCAGGACCATGGGATTGCCACCAAGAACAGCATCAACTGTGGAGTAGAATCAGCTGGAGCCTAGAAGACGAGCTTCGTGTGAGACAAAGGGTGGAGCTGGAGAAGTGACCCAAGCTCATTGGAGGAGCCCAGAAGATCGTGAGTGAATTCCAGATAACCGGACATTTCGTTATTTATATTGTTGGAGTTTGGTTTTTCTTGGTTCAGATGTGACTGTGCCCTGGTTCTTCCCTCTTGAAGAAGGTATTTAACTTAATTTTGATTTTTAAAGGATTTCACAGCTGAAAGACTCTGAGCTTTTAAGAGAGATTTTGGATTTTTAGAGAGATTGGATATTTTAAATAGACTGAAATTTTAATGTGTTTGAATTCATAAAGACTGCAGAACTTTTAAAGTTATTTAAGTTTTAAAGTGAGATCTCGGGGATGAATAAGAACGGAAAGGAGTAACTTAATGGTGATGTGTATATGTGTCAAATTGACAAGGGGCCAGTTGTGCAGGCTACTCTTATGTCAGCTTGATACAAACTAGAGTTATCTGAAAGGAAGCAATCTCCGTTGAGAAGACGCCTTCATGAGATCCTGCTGAAAGGCATTTTCTTAATTATTAATTGATGTGGGGAAGGCCCAGCTCATTGTGGGAAGTGCCATTCCTGGGCTGGTGGTCCTGGGTTCTATAAGAAAGCAGGCTGAGCAAGCCAGGGAAAGCAAGCCAGTAAGCAGCACCCCTCCATGGCCTCTGCATCAGCTCCAGCTTCCAGGATCCTGCTCTGTTTGAGTTCCTCTCCTGACTCCCTTCAGTTTGTAAACAGTGATGTGGAAGTGTAAGGTAAATAGACCCTTTCCTTCCAAACTTGCTTTTTGGTCATGGTGTTTCATCACTGCAGTAGAAACCCTAATTTAAAACAGGGTCCCAGGAGAACAGGTGTTGTGTATGGTGTTCTTTTTCTTCAGGGTAAACAATGACCTTACCCCCTAAAATGCATATGTTCATATATATATATATATATATATATATATATATATGTATATATGTATGTATATATGTATACACACACACGCTGATTCACTCCCCTCATCTCACACTCTTCTCTTGATTGAGACCCTTTCTCTTCAGGAGCCCACTGACCAGCCAGAACCGTCTCCACCCAGAGCAAGCCTAGTACCTGCTCTAGAGTGGTTTCCCCTCAGAGAACTTCATGATGATTTTCTGCCAGGAGGAGATGTGACAGGCACAGGGTTAGCACCCAGTGGAAAGTCCCTTTTTACCCTGTCCCTGATGGGGACATCGGTGAAGTGGTTGACTGCTGGTTTTAGATTGGTCCCCTACAGAGCCTGACTCAGCCCAGACTTACTGTGTCCTCAGGCCTCTTTGTCATCACACAACTCTGACATCTCCATGGCAGGGTGTTGAGCCACAACCCTGAAAGAGACTAGGCTAAGCCCTGCATAAGGAAGTGTGGGGCGGCTTGGGACAAAGCAGGTTAGTCATGCAGTGTTGCCGCCGCTGCTACAGATACTTGTTCTCTGAGGTTGCTGCATTCAAACACAGGACAGGAAATGGATATGAACTCAGATGTATCTCCTGTGAGGCGGTGCCGCTGGCTGAGACAAACACAAAAGCAGAATTCACTGTGATAGGTGATGGGTTGGGGGTCAGGGAAGAGAGCAATATGGCTACGTCATTTCTGGCATTTTACCACAGAGGCAGTGACAAGCAGTCACATCAGCCCATGAGAAACCAAAGGGTGAGGGGCAGAATTCACGTTTCCCTCTCACTCAGCCTCACACTTAAGCCCTGTGATGCCACAACCCTCCTGCAAGCATCCCTGAACTATGGAACTGTGGACACCGAGAACCCCAGCCCAAGCTGTGCCTTGTGAGGTGCAGTGAGGACGGACATAGGAATGACATCTTGGAACTCACCATCAGTTATTGTGGGCACAGGCTCTGGCAGAGGCACTTGGCGACAAACTGCATGACAGTTACAGCATCTGCACAGACCTGCCGTGCAGGGGACTACATCAGGAATCCCAACTACTTGGAACCAGAGCCGAACAGATGCCACAAATGAACATCGGGCCAGGACACAGAGATGCCCAAGCAGTAACCCATGATAGGTTAGAGGGAGGATGGGTCCTGGAGGACTGTGGGTGCACTTTTGACTCTTAATTGGCAAACAATAGCAACAAGGACCCGGCTCTACAAGAAGCTATAAAGCCTGTCCTTTCAGCAGACACAAAAGGCCCCCAACTCTCCCCCTTGTCCCCATGGCCTTCAGGTTGCCAGATTCTCACTTGGACTTCTTTAGCAGTTCAGATGGATATGGGGCTGTTGGGATAGCACAGCAGGTAAAAGTGCTTGTCATGCAAGTGTCCTCCTTGGAAACCACATAAAGGCAGAAGGTAAGAGCTGACTGTGACCTCCACTTGTATCCTGTGGCTTATCCTGACCACCCCACGCCCACGTGCATCATGCATATAACACACAATATTAATTGAGAAAATTTTAACGTAGTGGCAAGGTACAGACCCCCAACATCGCCCACAGGGAGAAAGACTGCTTCTGTGAATGCTTCAGCTGGGTATCTTCCAGACAGCCATAATCAGGCAGTCTACGGGAAAACAGATGTGTAACCGAATCTCTCGAAACATGTAAAAAGAGGCTTGAATGAAGACTGCCAACCAGAGCTGCCTCAGTCTGGGCTCTGCTTGCTCCCAGAAGAGCCATTTCTATCTGGGTGAATGTCAACACCTCTCTGGTGTGACACCCACTCCCATCATAGGGCTCATTACAGCTCGACTGGAGGGGCTCGGCTGACAGGACAGGGAGAAAGGAGATACAAGGGTCAAGAACCCTAAATGGCCCACAGTTTCTGCCTCTTTTGTAGGAAAGAAACTTTGGAGTATGAGAAAATAAATATCTTACTTAAACATTGAGGAGGAGAACACTAGCAATTAATGATGGATCATTTAGAAAGGGACTCTCTAAGGGGACGGAGAGATGGCTCTGTGGTTAAAGGCACTTGCTGTTCTCCAAGAAGATCTGTGCTTATTTTAGTTCCTCATAGCCACACTGAGCAGCTCCAGGGGCTCTGGCGCCCTCTTCTGGCTTCTGTGGGATTCTGCATTCACATGGCATAAGTGTTCTTTGTACAGATATGTATGCACATATATTTTAAAAGTTTTTTTTTAAACAAAAAACCAAAAAATAAGAAATAAAAAAACACCTTGAGTCAACCTTTGTTTCCTAAGTTGCTTGCGAGCCTTGATGTCCTCGGGTGGAAATGACTCTTGTGTTGAGAGCTCTCTGTATTCAGGCAGCCTCTGATCTTGGCTTGCCTCTCATATGCTGTCACCAAGGACTCTGAGTGTCCCGTGACCACCATTAGTAAAAGATGCCATCAGAGCCAGGCAGTGGTGGCGCATGCCTTTAATCTCAGCACTTGGGAGGCAGAGGCAGGTGGATTTCTGAGTTTGAGGCCAGCCTGGTCTACAGAGTGAGTACCAGGACAGCCAGGCTTACACAGAGAAACCCTGTCTCAAACAAAACAAAACAAAAAGAACAAACCAAAAAGATGCTATTGGGGGTCCTCACTGTCTGGGCTGCAGTGGAAGGTTGGGTTTATGGTTCCCATGTCCCAGAATAGACTGCTTGAACTTGCTATGTGGCTAAGGCAGGCTTTGAACTCATCCTCCTGCCTCTACCTTCCAAACGTTAGGATTATAGGCATGCCCTATTACTCTCTAGTTATTTGTTTTTACTTATTTATTTATGTTTGTTTGTTTTGAGACAAGATCTCAGTAGGTATCTTTGGCTGTCTTGGTACTCACTATGTAGACTAGGCTAGTCTTGAACTCATGTCTGCCTGCCTCTGTCTCCCAAGTGCTGGAAGTTGTTAGAGAATATGCAGGGTATGTATATTGTTTAACAAAAATAACCAGCAAACCACATGTCAGCCCCACCCTTGTGAAGAAAGAGGTGTTACCCTAGCAGGCTCTGCTCTCTTTTCACAACACCCTTGCACCGGAGTGGAGCCTTGTTCCGGCCTTTAGAAAAATCTCCTTGGTTTTATATTAACTTTCCCACCTGTGTCTACATTCCTAAACCATGAAGTATGGCTTTGTCTGCTTGAGAAGTCTCCCTCTCACCCTCCTTTCCTTCCCTTTCCCTCCCTTCCTCTTCCCCTCCCTCCCTCCCTTTTCCCCCCTTCTATTGGGGATTGAACTCAGGGCTTTGTGCATACTAAGAACTGCTATCATTTGGCTGTAACTCCAGTCCTATTTAGAAAGTTTCTTCTTTTGAGGTCCTCTCTTCCCAAGTGTGTCAAGTTGACAACCAACATTAGCCACCACACACACACAAACACACACATTAAAAAAAAACCCTGACCAATGCTCTGCATGTGGGTTCTTTTGGGGTTTTTTATGTACTCAGAATATCCTCATGAATAATGAAGCTGATTTTATCTTCTCGGGTTTTTTTTTCTTTCTTTGTTTCTTTCTTTCTTTTTTTAATCTTCTCAATTTTTTATTGCTTTGTTTTTCCTTCCTTACTGTGCAGCTTAGACCTCAGAAAAGCATCATGTATGTATGTTTGTGTGTGTGTGTGTATATGTGCACACGTGTGTGTATAGGTGTATATGTGCATGTGCATGTATGTGTGTATGTGTATATGTGCATGTGTGTGTGCATGTGTGCATGTGTGTATGTGCGTGTGTGTGTGCGCGTGTGTGTGTGTGTATGTGTGTATGTGTGTGTGCATGTGCACATGCGCGTGCATGTGTGTGCATGTGTGTTGGTGTTAGTGCTGGGAATCAAGCCCAGGGCCTTGCCCATGCTGTGTGTGCTCTCCACCTCCTAGCCACACCTCTGCTCCTAGGACCCCAGCAGCTGTAGTGACAGCAGACTTCCCTATCTCACTGTCGATCTCAGGGGAAAGTTCTTGATGGTTTCACCTGAAGGTATGTTTGATGAGGTGTTCTGGGTTTTTTTTTTCTTCTTCTTCTTCTTTCATTTAAAATATCAGATTTAGGAAGTTCCCTTCTGTTTCTGATTTGCTAATTTTTTACAAATCTTGAATGGGTTGGGTACGATAGTGAATGATTTTGTTTTGTTTTGTCTTTTGAGACAGGGTTTCTTTGTATACCTCCAGCTGTCCTGGACCTTGCTCTACAGACTAGGATGGCCTTGAATTCAGCAACTCAGCGATCTAACTGCCTCTGCATCCTGAGATTAAAGGTGTGTGCCACCACCGCCTGACGATAGTAAATATTTCCAATTAAGCTGAATTGGAATTATGGGTTCAAGACCAGCCTGGGCTACATAATAAGGTCCAGTCTCATCAACAAACCCTAAAAAATAAAAAGTATAAATAAATGTCAAATTTCAACCCCCACTTCTCTTGAAGTGATATTGTAGTGATTATTTGAATTTTCTACTTCAAAGTGAATCTTTGAAGGATCTGTTTCTGCCATGGTCACAGCCATTTTCCTATCTTGCCTTGGTTGAATGGAACTCAATTAGGCATTGTCTTTTCATCGAAACTATAGCTAGTTTGCTAATATTTTGTTAAGAACATCAGAGGGAGAGGGAAGGGAGGAGGGAGAGAGGAAAAAGAAGGGAGGAGACAAAGAAAGAGAAGGACAGCTTTATTTTTTTCCTGTTTGTTGCTGAGTTTGAAGGTCTAGATTATATTTACCCCATAAGAAGATTTAGAGTCTTCACGGGGTTTGGAGCACCTTGGAGCTGTGAGTTCTCCTGGGAATGCTGTGTAGAATTTGCCAATGGAGCTGCCTGCACTTGACTTTGTATCATGGGAAAGTTTGTGAGTCCAGTTACAAATTCTTCAGTGTATAGGACCTCTCAGGATTTCCACCTCTTCTTTCAAAGTTTTTAATGACATTCTATTTACTTATTTTGTGTGCATGTGTGTTTGTGAATGGATGTGGGAACTTGTACCACAGTGTGTGTGGAGGCCAGAGGACAACTTCAGAGAGTGATTCTCTTTTCTTCCATGTGGGTTCCAGGGACCTAACTCAGTAACAAGCACCATTACTGGGCCCTAGTTATTTTTAACTGATTTCTATCTTGATGATGTCAAGCTAGAGGAACAGTATGGACAACTAAAGTCCTTATAAATCTATTGAGATTTATTTATAACCAAGAATATGAGTCATGTTTTTTTTAAAAAAAAGATTTATTTACTTTATGTTTATGAGTATACTGTTGTTGTCTTCAGACACACAAGAAGAGGGCATCAGAACCCCTTACCGATGGTTGTGAACCACCATATAGTTGCTGGGAATTGAACTCAGGACTTCTGGAAGAGCAGTCAGAGCTCGTAACCACTGAGCCATCTCTCCATCCCATGAGTCATGTCTGTAAGTGCACTAGGAATGCTGAAAAACATGTGTCTTTAAATTGTGCCTCCTGATTTGTATCGTTCATTCGATTTAGTTCATAGTTTAGCTTATTAATTTAATTTAATCCTTCAGTTCTTCGATACCACTTTGTATTCTTTCTGAGAAATTGAAAAGGTATCTTAAAGTCTATTGTATGTATTGATTTTGCCATGTTATTATTAATATTTGCTTTGTACCTTTCAGGCTCATGATGGGAGTAGAAGTCTAATTCTGTCATGTTCTTTTAGTAAAGTTAACTTTACTGTTATCTCTACCTCCGGGAGTGCTTTTTGCCTAATGCCTCTTCTCAATAGAAATACCTGTATCTTTCTAATGATTGATTTATTTACTTTTTATTTATTTGTGTGTGTGTGTGTGTGTGTGTGTGTGTGTGTGTGTGTGGCCACAGAAGCCAGAGGGAGGCATCAGATCCCCTGGAGCTGGAGTTGTGGGTGCTTATGAGCCTTCCCATATGGGTGCTGGGAACCCAACATGGACTCTCCAGAAGGACTTCAAGTGCTCTTAAATACTGAGCCATCTCTCTAGCCCAGTTTTCTCTCTCTCTCTCTCTCTCTTTCTCTCTCTCTCTCTCTTCTTTTCTTTTTTCTTTTTCTTTTTTTTTTTACTAGTATTTATATCTTCTGGCTTTAAATCTTTTATCTCTTTCGAGTTTTAGAACCGTCTCATTCTGTAATTGTCTCCATCCAATCAGAAATAAGTTTTCTTTAACTGCAGGATTTTGTCCATTTATATTTCATATAAACATAAATATAATACATGCTTGAAATAAATACTAGAAATTAACCCTATTACCTTGCACTGTGTTACGAATGTTACTCATCCTTTTCTTTTCTTCTTCTTGGCCTCTAAAAGTTATTTGTGTATATTTTGTCATTGTATTTGCCTTTTGAATTTGAAGTGACAGCTCGGTTTCTAGTCCTTTACTGCAACTTTTTCCTATCTAAAGTGCTAGATGACAAACATTTTATGGCTCTTAGAGTGCCCTCATGTCAAGGGTCTGTTTGATGACTCCCCTCCCTTGCTGGGCTTGACTTCTGTCTTGTTCACGTAAAAAGTGCTGGAACCTAAGAGCATGTGAGTATCTGCCGGTGTCCTTGACACGGAGGTGGCTTCTGCGGCTCTGGTAAGTTCCAGCTTTCAACCTCCTTGTAGCTCTTCAGCATGGTTCTAAGTCCAGCAGAAAGAGGAGGCCCTCCATTTCCAGAAATGGAAATCTTGCACTTAGTTTTACATTCCTGGAGGTTGAGGCTCCAAAAGGATACATTCATTACATTACATTCCTGGAAGTTGAGGCTCCAAAAGGATACATTCATTTCATTGCCATCTTGGGTTGCAGCCCATAAATCATGTCTCTGTAACACTGTTGTGTACCTACACTGAACTCATGGGATGTTGCCACCCATCCATGGACCACAAACATGCTGTGCCTTCTGCCACCTCTTGGAAGTGAGTTAACATGGACACGAGTTTGCACGGCAGGTGTGAAGCTGCAGAGGATTCTGGGTAGGCAGGATGGTGGATCACACAGTGCAGTGACCACTTCTGTCTACTTGTCCTTAGACAATTGCTCCGAGGTCCCTCCTGTCTCCTTTCCCATGGTTTATGGGATCTGAGCTTGAACTTGGAAGTCAGGTTGGCCTGGTGGGGGTCTCAGCTTCCTGCTTGTGGGCAGTGCAACCTGGGACCTTTCATTCTGCCTTGACTAGATCTCCATCAAGGAGATGATCATAGCAGGAAGTGGCTCAGAAAACTGAAGGGAGAACTCATGAAGTGATTTGTCTTTAAGGGGGTGCTGCTGTGGGGTTGGTGTTACAAAACCTGCTTTTAGAAAGATGTTAAGGGGCCTGGAGAGATGGGTCAGCAGTTAAAGGCACTGGCAATTCTTCCATAAGTTCTTTTTTTTCTGTTCTCTCCAGCCTGCTCGCTCTGACCCCAAAGGTTTATTTGTTTACTACATGTAAGTACACTGTAGCCGCCCGCTCGCTCTGAGCCCAAAGGTTTATTTGTTAGTAGCTGTCTTAGAGACAGGCATCAGATCTCATCACAGATGGTTGTGAGCCACCATGTTTTTGCTGGGATTTGAACTCAGGACCTCCGGTAGAGCAGTCAGTGCTCTTAACCACTGAGCCATCTTGCCAGCCCATCTTCTAGAAGTTCTGAGGTCAATTCCAAGCAACCACATGGTGGCTCACAACCATCTATAACGGTATCTGATGCCTTCTTCTGGCATGCAGGCATACATGCAGATAGAACACTCATACATTAATCAATTAAAAACAATAGACATTATAGTGTATGTCTTTGCGCTTTTGAGGTCAGCTGGAACCAGGGGCCGTTACCATTACTAGGCTGGTTTCATCTTGCAAGCGTCATGTGAAAGATCAGAAACTGAGATCCAGAGAGGGCATGGATTCAGCTAAGGCATCCAGGGAAGCAAGAGACTGAGGTTTTAGTTCTTCCATCGGTGCTATGCAGCTGTGGCCTAGTCTATACTGTCCAGGGCCTCTGTTTCCACACTGATCAACCAAGAGGAGGGGCTGGTAATCTCTTCTGTAGGGTAAAAGGACCAGAAAAAAAAACCCTGACCCTGACTTGACACAAAGTCCAAAACTAGGACCAAGAAATAGAATTCTACAAATCTCTGAACAAAAAATTCTACCAATCCCTGAGCTTTCTCCAAGATTAGGCCACAGAATCCCACCAATCCCTAAGATCACCCCAAGATCACCCCAAGATCAGGCCTCGAAAATCCCACCAATCCCAGGCCACTTTAGAAATCCCCTCCCCCAAGAAATCCCATATAAGGCCTGCTGGCTCCTCAGTTTCCTGCTGCTTCTAGCCCCAGGATACCTCTTGGAACAGAACTATTACTCTGTCCCTGGGGAACCTCCATTCCCCGCTGGAGCAGAGATGTACACTTACATTGTCCCCAGCTTCTAGCCCCATCTGACCTCTGGGGATCAAGTCCAAGGTCTGTTCAGGGAGGTTAGTGGGGTCGTGGCTGCTGTGGTGACCCTAGAACCTTACAAAGCTGTGACATGGGCAGTGGACAATGTGGAGCTGCTGTCCCCAAATGCACAGGCTTGAAGAGACCCAGTCTCAGCTCTGCCACACCCATAGCACTTTTTACAGATGTTACCAGCTCCTTGGAGCTTCTCCCGGGGCGTGGACCTGACGCCTTGGGACTTGGTGCTCTGTAGAAGATGGGGAGCCTTTGTGGGCACAGCCCCCTCGCTGGGTTTCTGAACTCTTCTAGGTCCTGAGCTCATTAGGATCTGGCTTCTAACTGGGGCCCCACCAGTCTCGGCCTTTTCCAGGCTCAGTTTCTGCTCAGTGAAGCATCACGCAGAAGTGTAGATAATTCTCAAGAGTCCCTCCAGGCAAAAGTGTAACTGTCCTTTGAGCCTGGCCCTGGTCTCCATTTCCCATCTGGGGATGGAGAGGAAGACATATTGAGTGTGTATTTGGAGCAAAGGTCCTCCAGCTACCTAGCTACCTGACCTCTCTGGACCTCATGTCAATGTCCTGTCCCTTCCCACCCCTGGTCACCATGGGGCTCCTGGAGGTCATTTACCCACAGCTTGGCCCAGGCTATAGGTAGGTAAATACTTTATTAGTAAAACACAAAGACTTTAATGAGCAATTAATTAGTGGGTAGTGATTGCTAGAACCATTCATTTCTAGTGGGACTAATCTTATTAGCCACTTAGGGAAGGCCAATGTCAATGGGTTTGTATCCCCCAAGATCCTGTGGGAAATGAAAGGACAATGATTTGTCACTCTAGAAGGCTCACAGGAGACCAGGAAGTGTGCCTGATAAACCTGCCTCTCTCAGTCCACATAGAAAGGCATCGTCCCTGTATTCATTGTCCAGATGAAGGAACTGAGCCCCAGAGAATTCATCCCCTTCTCCAGGGTCATACAACCAAGTAGAAATGGTTCTTAGTCAGTCTCATTCCAAAGTTCCCCCTCCCCTCTTTGAGGCAGAGTCTCCTGTAGCCTCAAACTTGCTGTGTTGCTAAGGCTGATCTTACACTTCCGGTCCCCCTGCCTCTCCATCTCCTATGTCCGGAGATCACACACACACACACACACACACACGCGTGTGTGTGATCATGTCAAGTGGCATTTTTCCCTTGAGGCCTCTCAAATTCCGTCTCTTTCCTTTGATGGCTAGTCATTAGGGAGATGTTTCCCAACTCCCCTCTTTAGCCACAGAAGAAGCCCTTGGAACTTCAGACCCATGAGGCAGGCCTGCCCCGTAGCCCCTCCTCTGCTCCTTAGTTACCAGCTTCCACCTGCAATTTCCAGATTCTTCTTTGTCTGCCCACTTCTCACACTCGGGATAGAATATTGAGTCACACTCACAAGATTAACTTAAAAATTTTAAATATTATTTTATCTGTGTAGATGCTTTGTCTGTATGTATATCTGTGCACCCCTAGTGCCTGCAGAGACCAGAGGAGGGCATCAGGTCTCCAGGAACTGGAGTTCCAGATAGTTGTTAGTCACCATGCGGGTGCTGGGAATAGAACCCAGGTCCTCTGGAAAAGTGTCCAGTGCTCTTAACCATTGAGCCATCTCTCCAACCCTGACTTTAACTTTAAAATATTTTATTTTTATCATTTGTGTGTGTGTGTGCGTGCATGTGTGTGTGTGTGTGTGTGTGTGTGTGTGTGTGTATAGATGTCCTTCTCATAGGTCAGAAGAGGATGCAGGAACACGGGAAGTTGTGAGTTGTCCAACAAAAGTACTGGGAATTGAACTCGTGTCTGTGCAAGAGTAGTAGTTATTCTTAGCCATCTCTCCAGCCAGACTATTAACATTTTAAAAATTACGTTTTTATTTGTGTGTGTGCACAAGCCATGGCACAGATGTTGGGTATGGGGACAAACTTTTAGGAGTCTGTTCTGTTCTACCATGTGAGTCCCAGGGATCAAACCCAGATTGTCGGCTTGGTGGCAGGAGCTTTGTCCTCTGAGCCAGCTCATCGGCTACAAGATTAACTTTTAATTTTAGTGTCATGATTAATTTCTTCTTTAATTATGACCTGGGTCCCAGATTATTTAAACTGGGGATATTAATTTTTTTAAAAAAAATTGTTTTTTAATAAAACACAAAAATATCAGCTAGACATGATGCTACACACATTTAACCCTAGAACTCAGGCAAACAGATTGGTGGGAGTCTGAGGCCAGGCTGGGTTGTATAGCAAAAGAGAACAGAATAACAACAGTACTGGCAGCAACAAGAAAAATGACCCAGAAGCTAATGTCAGGTAAACGTTTAACAGGTTTTATTCTTAGCTTTGGAAGAACTGGTCAACATGGAATTTGTTGAGGTGGACTGGGATGAGTTTCTCTGGCCTAGGAGGCATGTTTCCATGAGGGACGTCTTCAAGCCTTCAGACCCATGGGGCTGTTTTGTCCCCACAGCCCTCCTCCTCCTCCTCCTCCTCCTCCTCCTCCTCCTCGTCCATCATCCAAGAGCAGGCCCTTGGGGGAAGTTAACTTTCCTCCCCATCCAACGGCTGGTGCTGCTGGGCTGCTCAGTTCTCTGAAAAATGTTATCAACCGTCTGCACTCATACATTTAGAACAATCACCGTTGCCTTTGAGGGGAGGGGAGGGGAGGGAGACGGACTGCTCGGGAAACACAGGAACTCCTGAAAGACCGACATATCGTGATTAGATGAGGGTCTGCTTGCACCAGCAATACAAATGCCAAGTCACTGCACTGTGGCTTACGAAAAACCAACGTGGAGTGTAGAAATTTTAAGGCAGACAAGTCAAGATGATTTGAGACGAGAAGCCAAACCAAAGCCACAATCTTGAGATGTACTTCTGAGTTTGGAGCCCTGTGCTCAGCTGCTCTGTGGTGAGGCTAGCTCTCCTTGAGTCGTCGTTGTTCCAGCTGTCCCCAAAGCCGTGGTTTACAGAGTTCCACCATGTGCCAATCTTGACAGGAGTGCCCAACGTGTCAGAGAGATGCCTGTCAAAGGAGTACCATGTCGGTGGGAAAGAATAAGTTTGTGATAGCTGCTCTCCAATAGAAGCAAATAGCAAATCCTAATTCATGTGACAAGCACAGACAGACACTCCAGTGACTAAAAATGCAACAGTGCTGAAATATAAAAATATTAAAAAATAAATATATAAATATAAAAATATAAAATATATTCTATAAATATAAAAACAACCTGCTGCACTTCACTTTGGCCCCCACCCTTCTCTGGGCCTAGTTCCCTCTCAGTGACATGGTACAAGGAGGTAAAGGTAAATCTCAAGGGTCACCTGCTCTGCCCAATGGGCAGTCCCTCCTTTTAGAATACATCAAGAAAATCAGGGGTCATCTGAGTGTGTGACATTTCAAAACTTCTATGATCAAAGGCATATGAAGAAACGAGGCATAGAGCAGGCCACGGGAAGGTGTGTGCCTCGTACACACTAAGGAAATAAGATTGTAATGTGCAGAAGGCTCTATGCCTCAGTCAGTGGGAATATTACAGAAGGTCCAGTTAAAATGGGCAAAGGATGCAGATCTGCATTTCACAGAAGAACATGGATGACGAGCTTAGGAAAAGATAGCCAGTCCCACGTGGCGACGTGAGTTAGAAAATGCATAACATGAAGCATGTGCGGTGGAAGATCGGGCATTTATGGTTGTCATCCTCAGCAAGGAGAGAGTTCACAGTCAGACTCAGCTACAAGACACCCCGTCTCAAAAGATAAACAGCCAACCAACCAACCAACCAACCAAACAAACAAACAAAAAACAAAAAGAAAACGCAGAATGAACGTACCTGCTATCTCTATGACTCAATTAAAGCTATCTTATGGCATTTGTGGGTGGGTTCTAGTGGTTACTTCTTTTTAATAAAAGCTCTAATGACACAAAATCTGTGGCCTAGTCATCTCTTTTAGAAATGCTTCTGTCAGAAAGAGCCATTGCACTGCCCAAGAAGACCTGCCAATCGCTGCCAAAGTGCGTTACACTGGGCGTGAAAACTGCCTGATGTAACTGATTTTACATCCCGTGCACTGAAATTCTTGCACCAACTAAACAGGATGACCTAGAACTTTCTGTATTCATGTGGACTGGCAGGCATTATATCTTGGCAAGCAGGGAGAGAAAGGGACTGCCCAGTTTAAGGGTTAATAAGAACAGTGCCCCCTAGTAACCATTTACTGTGTATACTAGGAGTTGGAGACACTTGGACCTTAGAGGGATTAAGAAATTTGCCCATGCCGGGCAGTGGTGGCACATGCTTTTAATCCCAGCACTTGGGAGGCAGAGGCAGGCAGACTTCAGAGTTCAAGGCCAGCCTGGTCTACTGAGTGAGTCCAAGACAGCCAGGGCTATAAAGAGAAACCCTGTCTTGAAAAAACAACAACAACAACAACAAAAAAAAAAAAAAAAAAAGAAAGAAAAAGAAAAGAAAAGAAAAAAAGAAATTTGCCCAAAGCCACATATCTGCTCATTTACAGAGACCAACCATGCAACCTGACTGCACAACTCAATCATGGAACCCTGTGTGTGTGGCTTTGCAGACCCAAAGAGGTCTGGGAATGGCAGCAATGTCACAAAACAATACTGGAGAATATGGTCAATTAAACAATACTACCAGCAGACTTAAAACCCAAACTCATAAAGAGGCCTTAGAGTAAAAAAGTCTGCATTCTCAGCAAACTCCTCCACACTTGGCTTTTGTGGCTGCCTCTAGGCAGTAAATAACATGCCTAGCCTGCTATTTCTTGATTTATTGACTTTGGACTGGGGCTATCAGCTTCTAAAGTATTCAAGAAAGTCAACTTACTTCCCCTTCCTGTTGTCGCCTTGCTTGGTAAGTGGAAGCTCTTGCTGCACGCAGTCCTGCATGGACCCTGAGCTTGGGCATTTGCAACCTTGTTTCCAAGATGAGTTCAAAGTCAAGGGCTCTGGCCCTTGTTGGGATCTTGTGGAGGGAGACCCTGGCCTACCTGGTCCCTAGGCCGTGTTGTTTCCTCTGAGTAACTCAGCTTGCAGTGGCTCTGCAGAGTTGTGGACACCTTGGATGAGTACCTGTGAGAGGCTGGCAAAGACCGTCTGCTACTCAGAGCTGAGGGCAGGTGTGTTTGAGAGGGCAGGTGAAGCCAATAGGCATTTTATTCTCCTCCATTGGTCTACACATGACCCCAGGGCTTTCTGCACATCTGGCATTCCAGATCACAGGCCCTGGATCTCCAGAGAAAGATGAGCCAGGGGTTGAAGCCAGTGGAAAGCTCCCACCCAGCACCCAAGTCTTTGGGGGAAGGACTGCCTTTCCATTGCTGAGTCCTGAGTCACCTGGTAGGAACACTTCAAAGGACAGGATCGGCACCAGGCACCAATTCAAACCTGTTAAGTCAGAGGCCAAGCTAGATGGCAAACTGCCCACACGGGACAGTGATTGGCAGAGGCCACACAACAGCTGAGGGCACAGGAGTCCTTAGACTCTCTTTATCTTAGGAAGAAGATGGGTCCTGTTGGTGCCTTTGCATGTCGAGAGGCTCTGTACTCATTACATAACTGACTCTACCTCTCTGTGCCTGTGCGTCCTAGCCTGTACAATGGGTATATAGGGAGCAGAGGTGGGAATTGAGGACTCTTGTTTTGAAATTCTGAACTGAGGCTGGCTCAGGGGTAAAGTATTTACCTAACACATACAAGATCCTGGCTTTTATACCCAGCACCATGAACAATAAATAAATAAATACATGTAAAAAGAAACAAATAATACCGACTGAGGAAGATTCTTGCAGCTGTCCTAGGTGGACAGTTACTATGGCTACGGTAACGCCCACAAGGTGATTGTCAGTCAGGGAATGGTCTGGACTGTTTAGGGTGAGTATGGCCAGGCAGGGTACCAGGTGTACATCTTTCTTTTGCTCTCCACCCTAAGATATGCCTTCATTTGGGCTTGTGGCCAACAGCATGTTTTCTTATTCAGATGGGGAAGTGAGGGAAGACGGAAATGCATGGCTCTTGTTTTAAAAGTCTTTTAGAATATTTATTATGTATGTATGTATTGTATATGTGTGTTTGGCCACACAGACTATGTGCTCATGGAGGTCAGAGGTCAACTTATAGAGGCGGTTCTCTCCTTCTACCATGTGGGTCCTAGGGATCAAACCCAGGCAGGCTGTCAGTGGTAGCAACTACACATTTAACCTTGACCCCTCTCACTGCCTAGACTTCTCTGTTCAGGAATAGGGAGCCCAGTAGTGCAGACTCAGCTTCCGGGGGTCACCTATTGTCCAGTGCTCAGTCACATGGCCATCCTTATCTGCAAGGTGACCTAGCAAAGGAAGTTTGGATCCAGCTGAAAAACAGGGGTTCTACTTCTCACAGTGGTGATGGCATTGGGAAGCAGCCAGCATCAACACTGACTCTAGAAGGTCCCAGTTGGAGCCAGGGCTGGATTCTGGCTTTAGATGGACCCCATTTGATTTCCAATGGCTTTCCATCCTTCAATGACTGCCAGTGTTTTATTTTTTTATTTTTTTTGTTTTTTGTTTTTGTTTTTGTTTTTTTTGTTTTGTTTTTGTTTTGTTTTGTTTTGGTTTTGGTTTTTCAAGACAAGGTTTCTCTGTATAGTCCTGGCTGTCCTGGAACTCACTCTGTAGACCAGGCTGGCCTTGAACTCAGAAATCCACCTGCCTCTGCCTCCCAAGTGCTGGGATTAAAGGCATGTGCCACCACCGCCCGGCCAGACTGCCAACGTTTTAATAACTGGACTTTTTATACAAAAATCACACTTCTAACTTCTCTGGCCAAAACAGAGGACCAGACTACATGATCCCATATTAATTTCAGCAAACATCTTCTGAGCTGGGCACTGCTGTTGAGGCACTGGGCCCTCTTGTTCATGCTTTCTTCCCTCTCCTGTCTGCTCCACCTCCTTCCACTGGACCAGTTTTGTTACCTGACCCAGGAGCATCACAGTTTGTAATTCTTGTCCCAGTACAGCTGCCAGTATTCAGAGATAAAGAAATTGAGGCCAGAGAAACAAGGGACCAACCCCCAGGAAAATCTCAGCACACCTCCTGCCTCACAGGACACCCCAGGCCCAGTCACGTGCTTCTGTGCCTGGAGGATGTCCTCCCATGGATAAACAAATAGGCTGAGGTCTGGTCTCCAAACTGGATTCTGTCCTTTTCTAGATAGAGCCGACGACAATAGTTCTCCGAGCCTCATCTTCAGACTTTATCTTTGGTGGGGCGTTAACAGAGTCTGCTTCCTCGGAGCTCAAAGTGGGGACAGTGAACGTCTACTGTGTCTCCCAACTGAACCAGATGTGATACCAACTCAGGATTCGTGAGAAAGCCAAGGTCTGCATCCCCACGTGGGAAGTCTGTGGCTACAGGGTCTGTGTAAGCTGCAGCTTCTTTCCTCTGTGGTTGTGGCAGTGCCATGGTGCTACAGCTCTGGTGAGAACAGCTCCTGACAGGCTGTGGAGGTGAGACTGAGCCCTGAAAACACAATGTCGCTTGGATATAGGAGCAGAGCTGCAGGGTTTATCGTTCTCCAGCCCCTGGGGCTGCCTTCTGAGGATTTAGTTATGGCCCCGGGGTTGGTATAGCTTTGGGGAGACCCACTTTTCCTTTTGAGTCAGCTAATTTAAGGAATGACATGTTTCGGAACTGGGCTCAGCCTTCGATGCAACCCCACATCTGGTTTTGGTCTCTAGATAACCCGTGAACCTAGATACTTATGAGTTTTGTTTTGAACAAACAACATTACACAGCCACAATGGAAATAATTCTACCGTGGGTTTAAAGAGCACCCACAGTCCTAGCCCATGGTTCTGCATCCTGGCAGCATTGCCTGAGAGCTTGTGACAACTGGGGCACTGCATGGTGGAAAGGACAGGCTTAGCAGGAAAGTTGAGGCCCCAGTGTAGGTCACCTCCTTAAGGTCACTTGAATCCAGTTCCAGAGTCTGTCCCTTATGCTCCTCAGGAAATGTCTGTCCTTTCCCCACACTGCTACCATCCTCAGGCTTGGCTTAAATACTCTAATTCTTGCTATATAGATTGTCTCTGGGTACCAGCCCTGCCTTGGAGGAGAAATACTCTTGAGACAAGCAAAGACATAGCCTTTGTGGTCTCTATTTCTACTGAAGTTACCACTGTAATAAGCATGTTGTTGTTGTGGCCATACAGATGATCATGTGACCCAAATGTCCCCATTTGCCTAGGACCAAGCAGTTTCTTAGAATGCAGAACTTTCCAGGCAAGGACAATCCTGGACAGAATGAGATGTTGGTTCCCTCGAGGTGAAAGCTGGGGTGAGCTGTTCCTGGCACCGGGCACATAGACTATTTCTAGCTCTTTGCTTGTCAACCTGACAGCCCTGTCATGGTCACTTGTCACCATAGCATCCCTTCCTCAGGGTCTTCCCCGAGATGAGGAGATCAGGCCTCTGGAGTTTCTCAGAGGAGATTCAAAAGACTCAAAGCCAAAGTATGACCCATCTCCTATCTGAGCTCATGGGAAGCCTCCTGGGGATCTAGGACAGAACTGAGGGGAAGACGTCAATGATAGGTGTTGACCTGCTTGTGCTGGCTCACAGAGCTGCTTGGTAAAGACCACCCGTGGCTTGGCTGTTAATGACTCTGAATAGACAGGGAGTGGAGGGAGTTCAGTGGTAGAGGGATTGCCTGGCGAGTGCTGGATTCCATCTCTAATCAATCTCTCTCTGTCCTTCCCTCCCCTCCCCCCACATACCTCAAATTAAAGTTAGGCATCAGCATGTGGTCACAACTATTTGGTAGGATGAGGCAGGAGGATTGACTAAGGCCAGAAGTTTAGAACTAATCTACAGACAGCAAGTCCTAGTCACAAGAAAATAGAAAAAAAGCTGAAAGGAGAGGGAGGAGGATGGAGAGGAGATGAGGAAGAGGAGAGAGAGGAGGGAGAGGAAGAGGGAAGGGGAAGGGGAAGGGGAAGGGGGAGAGGAGGAAGGAAAGGTAGGAGGGAAAGGGAAAGAGGGAGAGGAGGGGGAAGGAAGAAGAGGGGAAAGGGAGAAGAGAAAGAGAAGGAAAGGGGAAAGAAGGAGAGAAGGAAATGGGAGGAAGGAGAAGAGGAGGAAGAGAGAGAAGAAGGAAGGGGAGGAGGGAGGAGGAATTCAGTTACATAAACAAAATTACAAAGTAGTGAAACTCAGAGTGAGGAACTTCTTTCTTTGCTTTCTGAGACAGGCTCTCACTCTACTGGCCTGGAATTCACAAAGATCCTCCTGCCTCTGTCTCTAGAGTCCTGGGATTAAAGGTGTTTTTCACCATGCCCCACAATGTAGCACTTTTTTTGTTTGTTTGTTTGTTTGTTTGATTCTTTTTTTTTTTTTTTTTTTTTTTTGAGACAGGGTTTCTCTGTGTAGCCCTGGCTGTCCTGGAACTCACTCTGTAGACCAGGCTGGCCTCAAACTCAGAAATCCGCCTGACTCTGCCTCCCAAGTGCTGGGATTAAAGGCGTGCACCACCACTGCCCGGCAATGTAGCACTTTTTAATTATTACATTTAACTATAATCTGTCACCATTGCTCAGCTCCTGTCTCCCTTTGCTTCTTTTGTCATGGGAATCAAGGTTCTAGGACCTGAGCACATGATGATTGACAGGTGTGAGGGCAGGGACTGTGAGCCCAGACAGCTATGCAGGGCAGGTGGAGGCAGAGGCCCAGCAATGCTACCTGGTCCAGGAATATCAAAGATGGCTTCTATCCACCAAAAGATTGGAAGAAAGGTTCATGGGGCCCTCATAAGGAACCAGCCCTGTTGACACCTTAATCTTTACCTTCTGGACTCCAGAACTAACAACAAATTTGTGTTCTTTAAGCTACTTGGTCTTTGGTACTTTGTTATAGAACCCTGGCAGACCCCTATACCTCGAGGTTGGTGTCATTTACTACATAGGTACCATGGCAATGCTATAGAATACTAAGTCTTGGGCTGGAGAGATGGCTCAGCTGTTAAGAGCACTGACTGCTCTTTCAGAGGTCCTGAGTTCAAATCCCAGCAACCACATGGTGGCTCAACCATCTATAATGGCTCAGCCAATGCCCATTTCTGGTGTGTCTGAAAACAACAGTAAGTGTACTCATATACATAAAATAAATAAATCTTTAAAAACACACACAAAGGTATTGTTGGTTCTAGCCAAGGGTTGAGGTGTCTACAGGGCTGGTTCCTTCTGAGGGCCCCAAGAACATTTCTTCCCAGCTTCTGGTAGATGGAGGCCATCTTTGACATTCCTCAATTGGTTAGAAGAACCAACTCAGGCAGAGTGGCCGGTTCTGGCCTGCTCAGGACAGACAGGTCCAAGGCTGCCTGACTTCCAGTTTCCCTGGGTAACCGGAGTCAGTGTCTCTCCCAGGGAGGGAGGTGTCCTTTCCCAGCTCCCACCTTACCTCCAGCTGTCAGTTTCCCTACACTTGGGCCCATCCCCCTCTGAGCCTTCCCATCCTGCCTATGCCCTGAGTCCACTCTTCTCGGGGCTACCATCTCCTTACCGCCTCCAAGAAGGCGTCCCTGATTTTCTAGCTAATGTGGGTTCTGGATTCTGTATTCTCTTCCTCACTCTTTGGTTATATGTAAATATTTGTCTTCATATTTCCTGGGTTACCACATTACTCCTCTAATGAGTACCCTAAAAACTGACATACTGTGTATCTGGTCCCACAGAGAGACCAGCTTGACACTTGGAAAATGTTAAATGCACAAATAAAATGCATCAGGTAAGAAGTTTCATGATGTAGAATAAGCCGGGGTTGGGTAATCCACTCAGAGGCTGATGCTGGCTCTGCTTGGCCATGCAGTTACATTTGGGTCTCAGCCTCCTGGTCCACAATCCCTGGACACAATCCAAATGCAGCCTGGGACTCAGTGTTTGGACAGTGCTTGAACACACAAGGACTCCCAGGTGCCAAATGTTCTTACAGGTAAAAGGATGTGGGACTTTGGGGGCTGTGAGGGAAAGAGCTAACTTCCTATGCATCGGGGGTTAAGGGAGAGAGGACGGGTGGAGTTTCCCTGGCAGAGGAGGGATGAGAAGTGGGTCCCCTGTGTGGGTGGAACCCTTCTTTGGGGCCTTCTATGCTTTTTTGCTGGGGACCCAGATGTGACATTTAGTTTCCCCCAGTTTCCTGTGTCTGTCTAGTGGGCTCATGGTGAATGCCAACTCCAGGCTGAGGGGAGGGTGAGGGCTGCAAATGTGACTCACTCACCTCAAGACACAGGGCCAACCCAGAGAAGAGCGGTGTCAGGTCACGGAACACTGAGGATGTGGCCCGATAGTGTCGACTCACGGTGGCACAGCACAGGTACGTCTCTCTTGCCTGTAAAAAACGAGGGCAGATAGTACCCTTGGGTCTGCTGACTGCTGGCATCGGTGTGTCTTCCAACAGTACCCACCCCCCCTCCACTCCATCTCCTCACGTGACTCACTTGAAAACAAGTCAGGATGAACTTCTCATTGTCCCCCTACTGACTATGGGTCCGAGAAAGGCTCCAGCTTCGAGATACTGAGGTGCTACTGGGTGGCAAATGCTCAGACCGCAACAGGGGGTTTCCCGGCTTGAGATTGGGCACAGATGATGACTCTGTATGGAGGGACCTAGATGCCAGACTTGACCTCCACCAAAAGGACACCAAGCCGCTGTGAATGAGCTTACTGAGTACTTAGCTGAGTCAGGGTCTGCTGCACAGCCTGGGGTGGCCTTGAACGCTCCGATCCATGCTCTTGCCTCAGCCTCTCGCCGGGATGATAGTCACACTTGGCTTACCGTGGACTCACCCAGGGCTAGGCAGTGCCATCAGCTACCCATCCCGACTCTTTTCTGCAGAGCATGGTGAGGCAGCCCAGCATGGGCTCTAAAGCAGCGAGCTCACACACCCACAGTGCCATGAAGAATGACTTCTGCCAGGGGTGGCCATAGGGAGACAGTCCTTGTCACTGGAAGGAGTGGGGATCACCTTCCATTCTAGCAGGAACAGCACTGAGCACATGGAGGGTTGCCAAAAGCCAGTAACTTACCTTCTGCTCAGCACTGGGGATGGGGAGCATTTATGGGGCATTTAAACAGGTGTCAGCCATTGTCCAGTGGAACTGCTCGTAGTACCAGGGAGTCCCCACAGCCTGAATAGGTGCCCCTAACACCTGCTGTGCACACACAATGAGGTTGAGGGAGGTGACTGAATAGCAGGTGGGGCTGGGCTTCAGGCAGTCTGATCCAGCATCCCAACCCCCACCCCCTCCCTCACCCCACCTCCACCTCATCCTTTCTATGGCCTGGCCCACGGGGTGTTTGTTTTCTGAACCAGAGAGGGCCGGGCACCTAGTACTTACTAGGCAAATATTAGCTCAGTGGATAAATACAGGAACTAGCGAAAAATGGCCCAAGTCAGAAGCCCTGTCAGAGTTCATGCCTATCACCGTGGGTGAAGCCAGCACCTTCTCAAAGCCCAAGATGAGCTCGGCCATGGCTTTCCACAGAGATAGGGAGCTCAACCCCTGACCTTGTGTGCTCCACCAGCTCTGAGAGAGAACATGGAAGCTTAGCTTGAAAGCAGGAGGTACAGACCTGGGGATGCTCTCACCTTCTTACCAGGTACACTGTCCCCAGGAAGGGAAGGGATCTGTATTCTTTTCTCTGTTGTCAGTGAGGGGTGGGAATAGGACTGATTCTGGAGTTCAACTGCCTGGGTGTGGCTTCAAGCCAGTTCCTGGGCCTGACTCTCACTTGTATGGGAATACCTGGCCCCTCAGTCTCAGGTAGCTATACCCTCCAGGATGAGGGAGGAGTCAGTGTGACCCACAATGTGCATTTGGCTCTGGGCTGGTTGCCCAATCATGGTGGTTACAGTTCATCTCTGCAGGTGGCATGTCTGAGACTTGGACGGGTTCTTGTTACATTTGATTTCGGTGACCATGCCTCCAGATTCACAAATGCTCCACGGTGCCTACACTGCCAGGGCACACTAAACTTTCCAACTCTTGCTAGTTTTGGAGGGCAAGCAGGGCAAAAGTGGGGGTCCCCATTTGATAGATGACCTGAGGCACAGAGAGGTTAAACAACCTTTCCAAGAAAACCCAGTGAAAGAGGGCTCAAGACTGGGATTCTAGCACCAGGCCTTGCTATTAGGTAACAGAATGGTAGTTATAGCACATGCTGGGCCCCTGAGGACACAGGGGAGGATGTGAAGTATGGGTGTCACAAGTTAGGGAGTCACCAGTGGACATACAGGAAATCACTGGGACTCCCCTGTGTCCTTATCAGGGCAGACAGTGTCTCTGGGGCCATGGGGAACTGTAGTCAGGCTTTTCCTGTGGGCTCTCTCTTTGACATTCATCTTCCTCGGCTCCTCCCCACCCCCATCTGGTCAGCTCTGGAGATCTAGCTTGAGCTGGACAGAGGAAGTGTGCATGCCCACCCTGTACCTGTAGCCAGGAGTTCGCATGTGGAAGAGGTTTTGGTAGGATTGAGTCTCAGCGGGGCCTGTGCAGAGCTGTTGCCGGCAGACAGGTGCGTCATCTCAGGGGGTTGGTCCTCCCTTTCAAGATCCCACCCGCTCATCTGCCATCCTTCTCCTCTGTGGCCTCATCTCTGCCTTTGGTTCCTTCATTCAGCTGCACAGCAGTGAGCAACCTCCTCCTCATCCCTTAAGTCAGGATCACCGACCCCAGGGCCTTTGCACAGGCTCTTCAGTCCACTAGAATGCTCTGCTCTAGGTACCCCATAGGATACCTCCTTGGGTTCTGTCTATACTCAAGCATCATTTCTCACTGAGAATCTAACCCTGCTCCTTTATCAACTCTGCTCACCATATTTTCTCCCCATTATTCTCACTATAGCTCTGGATAGATTTCATATTTATTGCTTGGTAATTTATGACCTGTATCCCTGCAGCTCTGAGAGGGCAGGGATTTTATCATATGGCTTGTATTTTAGCGTATGGAGCTGTCTCTCCTATGCCCTGCACGGTGCCTGGAACACAGTAGGCTTTCCACAAACATGCGATGGAATCCATCCCCTGGTCCATCTGTCCATCCATCTATGGAACCATCTTCTTTTCTTATCCACTCACTAGTCATGCGTCTTTCCTCTAGACCAGACCCAATTCTAGCCCTGCTCTGGTAACTGCTGGGGTTCATAGACAAGATAAGCAGGGGGATTGACCTGAGGCGCAAGAAACACAACGGACTGCGGTTGGGGGGTTTCTGAGGTAAATCCTACGGTAGTGACAACCCCACGAACCTGGCTCACAACAGTGTTTCGTACCCCTTGTTCAGAGGATCAGCTTCTGCTTGGATCGGCTTCCTGAAGATAGTATGGCTCAGCCAGCAGGTCTCTATGTTGGGAGCTGGGTGTGCATCAGAAGGACCCACACACACTCCAACCCTGATACTGGTGCCTGATTGCAAGAACGTTGAAAAGGAGGTGGGTGGCAGGGACTGAAGGAGGCATGCACAGGGCTTCTCTCTATTGCAGGGTGGAGCTTGCCTGGACTTCTCCCCTTGGCACCCTCTCAAGATACCTGGGGCAGCTGCCACCACCTATCCCTAGCAAAAAGCTCCAGTTCCTGTCCCCTCACCCTCTGCCTGCTCTGATTCCACCTTAGTCCAGCAGGACATTTTGAGAAGCCCACCCACAGCCCTGGAGCCCTCCTGCATCCAGCCTGTGGCTGGTTTGTATTGCACTGCAGACAGGATATGGCTCACAAGAGGCTGGAGAAGCCACAAAGGGCTGGCAGTTTGCAGGTGTGTGTGGGCGTGGCAGCATGCCTCCCACAGCCTGAAAGGGTCTTAGAAGCCCAGAGACTACGGGATCCCGGCCTCCCACAGGGCAGCTCTTACTGTCCAGGGAAGAGATGCCAAAAGTTCATGGAGGCTGAAGACCCTATCAAACCTCGCTGGGAAACCTGGAAGTGTTAGAGGGCTCTTGGCACCGGAAGCTAGACCTGTAGGCGGAGCCTCACCTGGATTGGGTTCACAGCTGCCTAGACAGGCTCAGACTAGGTGCTGGGCGCCTGGAAGGAGGAGGAGGAGGCATCAACAGCAAAGGCTGACAACAGAAGAGCTTGCCTAGGCTTGGAGGTAAGACGCTACTATTCAGAGAGGGAGACGGAGGTAAGAGAGGGCAGCGGGTATGGCATGGCCTTAGCCTGGCCTGGCCCGTTTGACCTTGGTCTCAGGTTCAGCGCAGTGCTTGAGAGTTCTCGTGAGTGTGCTGGATCGTGTCTCCCAGAGATCGACTGAATTAGAGGTTCTAGCTATTCCTAAGATACTCCTTGCTCTGAGAGTGTGGGCTGGGCATGCTCACGAGGGGGCACTGGAATGTGTTGGCCGGGTGTGAGGTGTGTCCCTTTTTGCTCAGAAGGGTACCACTGCCATGGGGGCCAGGGTGAAGCATAGACCTTGGCGTGTGGATGAGGACTGGCGGCATGAACCCCATTTTCCCCTTTGTCCCCAATGTACCCCAAGCAGTTTCCTCCTGAGTTCCCCCGGGAACCGGTTTAGCAGCTGCCCACTCTGGTTGTTTGACTTTTGAGGAGGAAGAGGCAGGCAGCCTTTCCTGGTAAGCCAGCAAAAGGGCAGAGCTCACGCATGTCCGTCTCTGCTGCTGCCAGCCACAGGTCTCCTTGCCTGTCAGCCCATGTCTGTCACCCCATCTGCAAGAGTCTAGTCAAAGGTGCACCCCTCCTACCAGCTGCTTCTCCTACATGGTGGCCCCAAAGATGTACCGGGATAGGAAAAAGTTCAGGCTTGCCATGGCCTCTGGTGGGACCCTGGCATTCCTCCAGCTGGACCCATGTCCCTAGCTGTACCATGATGGAGATAGACCGGGCCCCAAATGTCAAATCAAATACTGCTTTTAAAGCCCCAGTGCCCTACCCCCAGCCCTAGCTCACAGCCCCCACCCAACCAAAGGTGGGCGGCTGGCGCCGCTGCTTTGCCTCTGCCAGTCTGGTTCCCCGAGGCATGTGGGCTGCACGGTGGGTCCCTGCTAATGAGCATCTGTTATCACTCCATTATGCCGCCTGCACCACCTGCACCCCAGCACTTAGTGGGAGACCCCGGGGGTTTCCCTGACGGCTGGGCAGAGGGGCATGCAGAAGGCAGGAGGTGTTGGGGGTGTCGCCTGAGGCTAGGGGGCCCCATGCTCTGTGGGATTTCTACAAAGTACTTAGGATTCCAGCTCTTTGTTATGTCAAAAGAGAAGTGCTGGAGATGGGTGGGGTGTAATCTCTGCACTACGGTAGCTGAGGCAGATCCATTTTGAGTTCCAGGCCAGCCTTGGAGAGATGCTGTCTTGAAAGAAAAGGAGAGGGAAAAGGGGAGGAGGTGGTGGCAGCCTACTGGGATCTCAGTGAGGAAAACTGAGTTTGTGAAGTCCCAAGTGAGTCTCCCTCAGCCAACATCTCAAAACATCTATGCTGTGTATGTATCGAGAAGGGGATGTGGACACACATGAGGGCACAGCCGAGATTCTGGTCCTGGAGACTGGCAGTGAGTGACCTGGCATAGTGTTCTCCTCAAGATGGAGCATGTCTTACCCATCCTTTGTACAGGGCTGTACTGTCTTGTGGGATGTCACTAAACCTCTCCAGGCTTCTCTTGCCTGCCTTGGCACAGATAAGATAATGCTTCCCTGCTTGACCAGAGACAGCTGGACCAATTCTGGTGTCGAGAGCAGCTGCTGATCAAACAGGACCCAGGGAGGGGCAGCATAGACTGGGCACACATGTGGAACAGTTGGCAGCAGCTGACATGGCCTTTTTGGGGAATGCTTGTCCCCTCAGACCAGGTCCGGCTCTCTAGCTGAGGCAGGGTGGCTTCTGTAGAGGGTCGAAGTCCCTCTGTTCCTGTACACTGGAGACATTTTCGGAGCAGGCTCGTGGGGCTAGGGAGATAACTCAGTTGGCCTCATGCTTGCTGTGGAAGCAGGAAGGCCTGAGTTTGGATTCCCCGGCACCACATTAAAAAGCCGAGCTTGGTGGTTTGTGTCTGTACCCCAGAGAGACAGAGTCAGGAGGACCTCCAGGCTCGCTGTCCAGCAAATCTAGCTGAATCAGAGAGCTCTAGGTTCCGTGAGATACTCTGTCTCAAAAAGGAATTTGAGGGGTCAGCAAGGTATTTAGGCTAAAGGACTTTCCTTCAAGTCTGATGGCCTGAATTAGATCTCTGGGTCCCACATGAGGCAAGGAGAGAACCAGCTTCTGTTCGTTTTCTTTTGACCTCCACAGGCAGGCATGTGGTAGCACTGTTACCTGCCTGCCTGCGTGCATGCATGAGCACCTGCGTGCACAGGCGCTCGCACACACACACACACACTCACACACACACTAAACCTAATTCCTAAAACATTTAGAATATAAGATGGAGGAAGACACACATACTGGAGTTGACTTCTGGCTTCCACCCACATGTACACATAAACATGCAAATACTTCAATACATGCTTAAGAACAAACTCAGTGGTCAGGAGGGTGCCATGCCCATTTTACACATGAGGACACTGAGGCACAGAAAGATCAAAGCCCAGCAACTTAATGCTAGACTCCCAAGGCAGTTATGGATGGCTTTGGGGGCATTGAGGAGAATGGCTTGGAGCCTCAATCAGTGGCTCCCCTGGGCCAGGCTGCTTCAGAGCAAAGTACAGGTCAGAGAGTCACACCCTGAAGAGGCAGGGCAGGAAGACCTCATCATGACAACTCCTCCTGATCACCTGGGCTGCAGAGGGAACGTCTGTTCAGAGATAGGTAAGGTCTCACAGGAGGACCCCAAGCCTCTGGATCCTGAAGGACAGGTATCAGACTTGTGACAGGATTAGTGAGGACTTGTTCAGGGTGCTCGTCTTTCTCCTGAGCTCAGGGGCTTCTGAATGCTGAGAGGTAGGGGTATGGACAGTTTGACTCTCTGAGCAAGATCTGGCTGGATCCAGCCCTCCTGCTAGAGGGCTCTTGGAGTGGGGGTGGCTAAGCTGAGGGTTAGACATTCCGTCATGCCACAACATGAACAGGGAGTTCTTATCCAGTTTGCCTGTCTCAGGTAGCTGGGCACCCAGGCATGCCCACCTCCGAGGGCAGTCAGTGGGGGGTGGACTTGGAGGCAGCCAGCATGAACTTGGCTAGGGAACAAGACACTGGATTGGCCTTTCCCGGCAGGCAGGGACGAGGTGAGCACAGAGAGAAAGGTTATGATGTGCTCATGCCAGGGACTAAGGCCGTTTCTTGTTGGCATGCGATCAAACATCATTGGGACCAGAAAGAGAGACCTGGGGGAAGGAACTGGCTTGAAAGCCAAACCCTGGTTCCAGCCATGACACTAGGCTAAGGGTCTCCTTCCTTCTCCTAGTGTAAACAGAGGCCCCTTGGCAGGGCTGTAGGAGAAAACACCAGCCACTTATGGCATATGGCAAATGTACCACTGCTATTTAGAGCAAAGGGCGAAGAGGGACAGTGCTGTGGCCAGGAGGGAATTAAAGAATTTCTGCTAGCATCTGGGAGGTGTGACTCTCCCCAGACCACAACCCTAAGGCTTTGGAAAATTGAGGCAGGTAAATGTAGGCGTGGCACCTGCTTGGCTCCATCCCCAAGGACCTAGAATGGACTCCAAATAAGGTCTCAGAAAACAGGCAAACTTGACTTGGGCGGACTCAGTTCACATCCTGGCCTGGGACTTTATTCCACTTTATCTGGTATGATGTCCTTGAACCCCAAGCCCAGGCTTGAATCCCTATGATTCCAGCCCACTTTAATGGCTGAGAGAGGCCCCTGTTTCCTCTCTTGGACCAGCCATATTTTCCTACTCCTCCCCTGCTAGGGGAAGGGGATGCCCCCCAATGGGGAAGGCTGTCCCGGGCACTGGCACACAGCTGCCTTTGTAAGTGTGGCCGAGTCACATGGACACCCCCCACCCCCATCCCTGCTGGACCCTGGGGCAATGTGACGGGAGGTGGTGTTATCACGGGGCTGTGGCTTCCCCCACGCTTGTGGGCAGGAGGCTTTCCCACGGGAATGAAGGGAGAAGGGAGGTGGCTAGGAGCACAGCCCTAGCACATCTTCTGTGTTAGGGGCTACAGGACTGTGGGGTGGCTTTGAGAAGGTCCCCTTTCTGTGCCTCAGTTTCTATCTCTGGAAAATGGACCAGGCATTCCTATTGTATAGAAGGGACACTGGATGCTCACAAGCTGGAGCTTTGTGCCCTTGTGTTCCTGTTAGCATCAGTGTGCTGGGTATTGTGCTCTAAAATATACAAGGACACCGAGCTTGCAAGAGACGCCTATACTCGAACTCTTTGTGTAAAGCTAAAAACCCACCTCTGATCAGGCAGTGGGTTTCCAGGCCCCTTGACAAGACTGGCTTGTGTAACCTGCTCTATCAGGCAGATTAGACAGAGATTGAAGGTCTACAGCCATACCACCCTGAATGTGCCTGATCGTGTCTGATCTCAGAAGCTAAGCAGGGTTGGCCCTGGTTAGTACTTGGATGGGAGAAAGAGACTGAGGCCTGCAGACGCCTTGAAGTCCACCAGCCGTATACTCCATCTTCTGTGCCCAGGCCTTGCCTCAGGCAGCAGCCCCAGCGAGCAGCACTCCATGTTGCTTTCTTATCTGTATCCCGGGGTTTGTGTGTCCCTGAAGGTCTCTCCTTAGTGCCCAAGGAGCAGGTGCTGTATTTTTGTCTTCGTCTGACAGCCGAGGGGTGGCTGGGTAGAGATGCTTGCCCAAGTCACCAGCTGGCTGAGTCTGCTGTAGCCAGTTGGCCAGGGATCAGCATCAGTATTGTCTCTCTTCCGTTTCTTATAAAGAAGGGGCACCCATCAGCTTCCTGTGCTCCCCACCCCATGCTGGCTCTGTCGCCAGCCTGTGATCCCACAACCCTCCCTGTGGAGCTGCCGTTAGCTGGCTGAGCCCTGGCATTGTGCTTCCGGTAGCCATGGGAACCAGAGAGGACATGTTTCCTAACGCTACAGATCCACTTGCATCCGACCAACCGTGCTTTAGGACAGCCTTTTCTCGACTCCCAGATCTGATCTGCACCCCACCCCTGCCTATACATATCAGGGATGCTTTTGATACCTCCCTTTTCCCTGTTTGGCTCTCCCTAGCCTTGATGCTGGTCTTTTGGATGAGAGTCTTCACCTCAGCTTTCCTCTGTCTCCATCTTCAAGGCCCTGGCCGGAGCCCCTCCCCGGCCTGTCCACACTTCTCACATCACACCCACCCAGTCAAGTCCTTAGAGGAGAGACAGGTCTACTTAAGCTTTGCCAAACATGATAACCACCTGGGAGTCCTATTAAATTTTAGCTTCTTATGGGACGGATCTGGGGCACATCTGAAATCTGAGGTTTCTGGTAAATTTTCATCATTTGAGCGCCGAGCACAGGTATCCTTCCTGTGCTCAAACTCCTTCTGAGAGCCTCCCTGTGCCTTGGATTAGCCCTCTAGTTCCATTCATTCAAAATCCTCTACTATCTGGCCCCATTTCCTTCAAAATTAGCTCTCCCTATCTCTCCATCCCTGATGGTGTCCCCCTAGAAGGCTCTTCTGAGGGTCTCTTTTTCTTGAACTTCCTGTCTTCTCCAGTATCCAGCCAGGGCTTTGGAGCCATTTGGTCTGTACCCAGCCTTTGAAGGGTATGGCTGAGAGCCCCTTGCCTCCTCTATACATGGGCCTCTTCTGTATGGTGGAGACATGGTGGAGATCACAAGGGCCTGTACCTGCTGGATGTTTGCTGAGAGTCAGAGACCCAGCTGCATCTTAGCTGTGTGGCCTTGGATAAGTCGCTGGTCGTCTCTGATGTCTCATCTCGTGTTGTGGTGGCGGTGGTGTGCAGTGGGCCACTGGGCTCCTGCCTGATCCCTCTACTTTCTCAGCTATGAGACCTTGAAGAAGTTAACTACCTTCCCTGAGCATCTTCTCTCTCTCTCTCTCTCTCTCTCTCTCTCTCTCTCTCTCTCTCTCTGCCTTATCCTCTTCCTTCTTCATTACCACATTCCTGGAGAATTCCTTGAGACTCACTAATTGTCTGGGCAGGTGCTGGGAGGCAGGGAGGAGGGAAGCCTGGAACACAGCCTGTGTGATTGCTGTTATTCTGTTACCGCCATTATTATTATTGTTGCCACTTGCCCTCATTAGGTTGTGAAATCCTCATGGCGCTTCAGTTTGCTCACACGGTATGGGAGGAGGAGTATGGGAGAGCAAAGACAGGAGCCTTCACTCTGGAGGGCCATGCTTATCCCAAACCACTTCCCGCTCCACGCCGTTGCCCCCCCCCCCCCGGCTGTGCAGGACCAGTGAACCTCAACCAGAACAGCCAACAGTTAGCAGCCAGAGTGGGCATGATGGGGTTGGCCCATTTCCAAATTGCTTTTTCTGAGGTTTTGGAAAGGCTTTTTACCTGGGCCTCAGTTTCCCATTTGGCTCAGCTGACAGACTTTAAAAAGGCTATTTCCAGAAGTCCCTGGGGTCTTAGGGTCCAGGATGTGATTTTTGAAAGGTTGAGACTGAGGGAGAATGGTCTGGCTCCCTGCTGGGAAGACGCTCAGAGACCTGGGTCAGCAGTCAGCCAAGTATGGCCACCAGCCAGGCGGCCTGACACCCCCTTCCTCTTGGAGTGCCTTCCGCTCTGCCAGTCAGCGCTGGCTCTGCCTGCTGCCACGGAGGTTAGACTGTCCTTCAGGAAGGGGTAGTTGTTGGCTGTCTGGGCCTGGAGGAGGGGGTAGCAGCATCTGAGTAGCCTGTTGCCATGGCAAACTGGTTTCTTTGAAAGAACTTCAGGGGAGCAGCCTCCGGGGACTTAATAATGGGGGTGTGTATGCGAGGTGACACACTCATCCCAGCTCATACCCATTTTTGAAACTGGCACCAGGGTGCTAGGATGATGAGAGGAGAGACCCAGGTCCCCGCTTGCCAGGCCTGAGTCATGGGCATCCCCCAGGGTCCCCGCCTCACCTCTGTCAGTCAGCCCTGCCTCCTCCTGCCTCCCTCTGAGAAAGCCATGACTCACAGTTAGGCAGTCATCTCATCGCCAGCCTGAAGGGAGGAGCTGAGCTAGGCAAGGAGGGAGTCCCGGCCCTCCCCCGGTCCTCCGGGTTCTCCGGCTCCACACAGGCTGCCGCCTGGTCTCTACTATAGGAAAGGGGCTCTTGGCTGGTAGGAGCCTCCCCAAAGCCTCCCCCACCCCCAGCCAGTGCACTTGCTAGCTCTTGAACACACTCTTACCAGAGACCCAGACTGCAAGATTCAGCATTGGAGGTGAATCCTCAAAGGTGGTCCAGCTGCCTGGTTCCTTCTAGAACCCACCACCTGGCACCAGGTACCGGATGAAGGGCAGCCAGTGGGTGGGAGGAGATGGGGGGGGACATGTGGCTGCTAAGCAGAGAGTGTAGAATGGAAAGGGATCTGGGGGCGGGGGGGGGTGTTAGTATGCTACAGGGGTAGAGATGTGTGTAAGCTGAGAGCTGCCTTGAAAGAGAATGGGGTCAGAAGGACCAGAACTTTTGGAACCATTAGTTGTTGGGTATTTGGGAAACCAAGCCTCCACTGCTATAGAACAGTCTTGAGCCCAGCAGTGTGGCGTCAGCGCTCTATGTCTTTTGATAGACTGGTTGTTCTCATTAGGCTGTGACGTTCACCTGTAATCCCAGTATTTAGGGAAGTAGAGATAGGAGGCTCTCAAGTTCAAGACCTGCCTGGGCTACAAAGAAGCCCCGTGGGAGTAGGGAGACTCTGAGTGGGCAGGCAGCTTGTCTGAGGTCACACAGCAAGACCAGAGACGGGAGAGCCAGGCTTCAGAAGAGGGCACTGTGGTAGACTGAGCATGGTGCCCCTGACAGTGGCCTCCCCTATAGATTCCCTTAGGACAGGGTCCCCTAGAGAACCAGGACAGTCTAACAACTTTTGATCAAGGAATGAAGGCACAGTGCAACATTGGTCTGAACAGGAGGCAGCTGGAATGAGGGTCCTGGGACGGGAGGCCAAGGTGCCAAGAGTTCCTTACCCACTAACCACAAGACCTCGGGGGCCCCCAGCTGCTTGGGCCTGATAGGACCTCAGTCCCCTTCCCCTGGTGTAGGAAATGGGGGCAGGGTTCCTGTTTTCCCCACTCTCCAACCAGCCATCTGTGTGTGGTGACCGTTAGGGCCTCTAAGGGGCTCATTTTACTGAGGGGGTGGGGTGAATAGAGGCAGAACCCTTTTTCCACCTGGGCCACCGTGGCATGGGGTGGGCGACATGGGTGGAGAAATCCTGTGCCTACTTCAGAAGGTAAGGGGAAGCCGGGCGGTGGTGGCGCACGCCTTTAATCCCAGCATTTGGGAGGCAGAGGCAGGCGGATTTCTGAGTTTGAGGCCAGCCTGGTCTACAGAGTGAGTTCCAGGACAGCCAGGGCTACACAGAGAAACCCTGTCTTGAAAAGCCAAAAAAAAAAAAAAAAAAGTTAAAAAAAAAAAAAAGAAGGCCAGGGGAGGTTGCTGTTTTTAAGCGTTAAGTGCCTACTGTGTGCTGTTCCCTGTTGTCCTCCCCATTGCACAGTGAGGAATGAGGCAAATAAAGTCAGTGGGAACTTGCAGACGGCTCCCTCCCTGCAGCCTCCCCACTCACCCAGGAGTTGGAGACCGCTGACAGGACAAGCTCTGGTCATTGGGAGCTGCAGGCTGCCAAAGGGTACCCAGAGTGCAGGCTAGAGTCCTATGTGGTCTTCCCTGCCTTGTTCAGAGTCTGTACTAGCTTTTGGGGCCAGACTTTTATCTCCTTTTGCTATTAGAGCCCCCAGGAACTTGAGATGCATCCCACCTTGGTCAAAATCACTTCAACCGGCCTCTCTCTGGGCTGCTAAATTGGCATGAGGGTGACCCTCCATGTGGCCTGAGGACTTGGCTCCTAGAATCCGGGGCAGGGGGATTCTCCCTCCTGGTACAACCTTTGGTTAGGAGGTTGTATGTGGCATTGCCATCCTGTTAGAGGCAGGCTGCTGAGGAGGTCTGATTGCAGAGCGGGAGGAGACAGCAGGAGCTGTGGGACCGTGAGAAAGGAGGAGAGTGAGTCTGGCCTTAAAGTGGGCAGAAGGGAAGAGGGAGGGGTGGTGTCCGGGCCTAGAAGGGTGGAATGTTCATGGCAGAGACTATAATATGGGGAGAATTAGGGGGGAACAATGAAAGCTCAGAGGCATGGGGCCAGCCACAGAACTGAAGCCTGACACTTTGGCATACCAGAGGGTCACGCCAGAGAGTCTCTATCTCCTGTGCAGTGGGAAGCGACGGTGAGAGGACCGGGCAGCAGGGTGAGCGGGTCAGAGGATGAGTGCTGTAGCTCTGACCTGGTGGCTCAGCCCCTGGCTGCTCTGTTGAGTGTCAGGCTTAGGGGTGGCTTCCTGGCTAAGGGAAAAAAAGTGGAATTGATAGTTCAACAAGGAAGAGAAATGAAGAGAGCAGGCAGAGTTATGACGGGGATAGAGGGTTCTGTGGGGATGGCCTGCTTATTAGGATTCTGCATAGACAAGGAAGAGACATGGACAGGACAGCCATAAAGGGGGCCACTGTGGATGATCTCCTGCCAGTGGATGCTGAGGCCTCATTGGGATTCAGGATGCAGGATGAGCTTCTAGTCAGTAGGGGAAGGGGCAGGGCCCTGATAAGGGTGTTAGAGGTGTTGGTGGGGAGGTTGGGGGGAATGTGTGACAACATTAGAGGTGCTAGTGGGGAGCTTGGGGCATGTGTGACAACACAGGACACAAACCTCGGTGTTGCACCCTCCCCCTCAGGGTGGAGGTCCTCAGGGTGGCCCTACTTTCTGACTCACATCAGATGGGGGCATCATGTGAGTGCACCCAGCAGCCGAGGGTGACCAGCCTCCAGGGACCTGGCAGATGGCAAATAGGGGGTGGGGTAGGGCTGGCACAAAGGGGCCTCTCAGATGCAGTGGGTGGAGCGCTGGCAAGCCATCCCTTGCTCGGCTGAGAGCTTGTCCCCGTTCCAGGCTCTGGACCTCCAGTTCCATCTGGAGTTGCTGGGGGCCCCTGGGGAGCCTGTAAGATTCTGAGGTCAGGCCTGAGCTGCTAAGAAGAGGGACTAAGGGTAGCCTGCTGCTAATCACTGGCCTGCCTGGCGTGAGGTGGTCTGAGACACTGTTGGGGTCCCCATGTACTCTGAATTCTCCAGGTTCCCTGGAAGCCCAGCCTGGATTAGAACAATCCTGAACCTTCCGTGCTGGTCTCAGTGCTTACTTTAGAGACAAGGAGTGGGGGTGAGGAGGCTTCCCTGCAGAGGGATCCAAATCTTTGGGGCACCATGTCTCACTGTTGTTTTCTGCCTCTCGTGGGAGGCAAGAAGGTCCTTGTCTGGGTCCTAAGCTTGTTGTAGAAGGGCATGTACCCATGCCCTGACCCTGGCAAGCTCATACATTTAGTGATGGGATTCAGGCAGACTTGCTCAAAGAGGACTTGGCTGTATCCCTTTCTTGTTGTGTGGCCTTGGGCATATGCCTCTGTTTCCTCATCTTTAACCGTATCTTGAGGGGGGCTGCTCCGAGCATCACAGAGTTAACATGAAAACACTCAGAATAGCGCTTGAATCATGGGAAGGTAGCATTTGTCTTTTTGGCTCCCATCGGATGGACAGGCATACCAGAGTCAGAGACGTCACTTCTTATCTCCAAGGCCCATGGGGGAGCTGGACACTGGAACAAGTCAGCTTGCCCCCGACTAGTCCGATCTGTGTTGGCAGCAAGGCTAGCGTGGTTGGGCACCAGGCTCCTGGGCTGGTACTGCCCTTGGTGATGTGTGGAGTACAGTTCCAGGCAGGCACTGAGAGCTTAGTGCTGAGAAGCTGGCCGAGCATCCGACCTCAGCAGGCCGTCCTCTCTGCACTGATGGGAGATGTGCTGGGGATGAGGGACTGGCTCTCCCAGTCCCCTGATGAGTCCATGGTTCTGTGGCTAATAGCTTTGGCCTGCCTTCCCCGTTTCAGGGCCACTTTGACTCCAAAGTGATGAGATGAAAAACTCTCCTTACTGCCTCTTCATCTTACCCTTCTGTCCCCCGGGCCTCTGCCCTCCTCCTTCCAGCAATATCTGCTTGGATTCTCAATTCCTGAGGCAGAAAGTGGGTGAACACCAGAGACTCATGTTGTTAACACTGCCAAAGATCATAGCTACTCTGGGCTTCAGCTTCCCTGCCTGTGAGTGGAAAGAACCAGACCCATCTCTTGTCAGATTTGTTGCTAGAACACAGGACAGTATGGGCTACAAATGTACAATCAGCACGCTGCACCTTTGTGAGTCCTCAGTAAGCCCTGCTTGGTACTCAGGGGTGCTTGAATCTTAACTAAGTTCAGATCCTGGAAGAGTAACCTTGAGCATGTGGCACTGTGCTCTCCTACCCCCCTCTGCCATCCTGTCCCCTTTCCCCCTTTCCCCTCCTCCTCTTCAATCTTGCTCTTCCTTTTGCTTTTTCACACAGGGTATTCCTATGTAGCCAAGGCTGGCCTCAAACTCATGGTCTTCTCACCTTAGCCTCCCAAGTGCTGAGGTTACAAATAGGAGCTGCTATGTTTGGCAAGTTGCTAAGAGTTGCTCTGAGTCTCATTGGCAGTAAGGTGAGGATGAAGATACTTGAATCTCCAAGAGGCGCTGTGGGGAGTGAGGGAATAGCCACAGGTTGCTAAGGCTCAGGAGAAGTGGGCTTCATCCTATTCTGCCCCAGACCTTCTCTATTGCCCACTCAGGTAGGTGGTTAGGAGTGTGGGCTCTGTGTGGGCTCTGGGTCGGCCTGGTTCCGTCTCAGCGCCTGCAGCTGTGTGAATTTGGATGGGTGTGTTAAGCACCCTGCTCCCCTGGTTTCCTTTAGTTTTAAAGCAGGAGTAACAATGGCATCTTGAGAGGCATGAGACATTAAGTGCTTTCTTCCCAGTTCTATAAGTGCTGTGCTGCAAGTAGTACCATTCTGGAGCCTTCTTTGGGGGAGTGGCAGTGAGTTTATCCCAGAGAAACAGTTTGCCCTTGTCAAGATGTCATGTCACCAGGAAGGCTTCAATCCATAGATAGCCCATGCCCTCAGATATTCCACCGACAGGGGTCCCGGTTGCTGCTCTGTCCTGTCTGGGACTCCCTGCTTTCTAAGTCCTGGGGTCATACTGCCAGACTCTTGCCTGCTGGGTATCACTTGAAAGCCAATCAGTTTTATTCAAGAGCCACCTCCTATGGGACTGTCTTCCTCAGAGTTCCATCTGGGGTCCTTGGGTGCAGACATTCTTGTCTGGGGAGGACAGCAGTAAGATGATGGACAGACAGACTGCACATGATGAGCAGTCTTTGCCATCTCCCGTGTCTGATCCTCCTTTTCCTGGGAGAAGGACACTGCTGACCTTGACCTTCTAGAACTCCCATGGCCCATTAGACAGACGTTACTTGTCTGCAAGAGAAATCTCTCAGTGGTTTATGGCTTGTGTTCATTACTCACAGATGCTCGGTAGTAGTGGGAGTGCAGCCCATTTTGACAGTATCTTAGGATCACCAGATTTCCTGGGCTCTGCAGTCTTCGAGAGAGATGACTTCACAGTTAGTATTAGAGTCATTTAGCCAAGGCTTCTCTTTAGAATTTCAAGTGCAGGGGAAAGAGGTGGAAGACACGTTTGCAAAAGGCATAGCAAGAAGGGAAGGTGACTCTTAGGCATTGCCTACTGTTTGGCCAGCAGCCTGGATTCAAAAAAGATGCCTGGATTCCAGCCAGGCTGGAGGCCTAAGTAGCACTCCATGGTTACCCTTGTTTTTTTACTGGGTTCTCTTGGTCCCTAGGGCCTGGGTTGGGTGGGCATTGCCAGCTAAGTCCAGTTTTCGGGGTATAGTCTTATTTCTGGAAGCCTGGGTTTCTGACCTTGTGGTAGGTGACAGGTGTCCAGACCCACCTGTTTTGATGTGACATGTGTGAGGGGTGGACCTCAGAGGTTGGTCAGGACAGCTGAGTCATACTGAGCCTGGGCCTGATTCCTGTCTGTTGTAGCATCATCTGGGCACATGCCAAATGGCTTGGGTTTGGCCTATAGCCTGGCCCTGTCCATAGCCTCCACGCCACTGCTCAAAGCGCTTTGGTACTTCTGGTCCTCCAAGGCTGAACTTTTCAATCCATGTTTCAGAGATGATGAAGCAGGTTGGGGGTTCCTGAACAGTCTGTGGTAGCAGGGACTTGGACTCTGGTCATTTGCCTGTGATCAGACTTGTTCTCGTGTTATCAAAATGGCTTGTTCCCACTGGAGGTAGTTAGCTCTCCATCCTTGCAAGTATTCGAGAAGGTCCGAGAAGATCTAGCAGGGACCTGGGGGATCATGAGCTTTTCCAACCCTGGGGGGATGGCACCAATGGCCATGTCCTTTAGTGTTGTCAAGTGTTACCCAGCATGTGGGTAGTTCTGGTGTATCATGTTATGTCTGTGAATGATGTAATGCCCTCCTACTGCCTTGATGGTCACTGCACCGAGCTCCCCCATTGGTTCGTCCCACTACATCTTCAGGGCTGTTTACTAAGCAGCATGTGAGGAGCTAGGAGTAAGTGAGGTTGTTTTGTTAGGAAAGGCACACAGCCATCTGTAGGGTCTGGGAGGGGATCTCTTGATCTTCCTATGGCCCCGAATCTGGGCAGGGTGTTCATGCTGCCACTCCTCCTCCCCAACACTGGCTATGGGTATCACCTTGCTGGGTTTGTTGGCAGTGGGCAGGGCAGTAAGAAACCTTCTTGCCAGATTTCTGCAAGCTATACTTATCCCAGCTAGTAGAGAAGCTTGCCTTATCCTCTTGGGATCCATGCTGGTAGAGTCTAGTCTCTGAACCTGGCACAGGAGGAGCCTGGTTCCCTAGCTGTGATTAGGGAAGACACTTGGCACGGCTCCCTAGACACCCTGCTGTGGGTTTCGACACAGGCAGGTGTCTCATCTCTGTTCCCTTACTAAGGGAACCAGAGTTTAAAGCTGCAGTCAATGTGATCTGTGAAGACAGTGGTATTCACACAGCAGTAAGGCCTTCACTGAGTGTACTTCAGCAGTGAGGCCTTGGGGTTCTAATAAAACCTCTCTGAACCTCCGTCTTCACCCCTGCCGAGTGGCACAGGATGGCTAGCACTCTGTGGTGTGGCCCTGACGTGCAAGGGTGGCCTGCTGCAAGAATACATAGACACACAGATGAAAGAGTCAGACAGGACTGAGATCCAGTTTTACCAGCTCCGTGGCCCTAGGCAAATAGTTTCTAAGCCTGTTTCCTCGGCTGGCTGACTGTGTGATTGGAAAGAAAAATCCCTCCTCACAGGTGACAGTGGAAGTGTGGAGGCGGGTGTACATCAAGGGGCTCACAGGCATGTGGTCCCTGCTGTGACCTGACTCTGTTCTGTGTGCCTAACCCTAGTCTTCAAGGGCACCTACCCTGGGTTCCTATCCCTAGGCGTCCACTTCTTCCTGATCCACCTCAGATTTCCTGTAGGAAGCTAGCACTACATACAAAATAAATCTGTGACCTAACTTTGTGAGTGAAGATTCTTCCTGGGTTCCTTTAATCCCACACCGCAGCAGTGGGCCTTTGAGGGGTACACGTTGGTAACATAGCCTGAAGAGAAACCCAGAGTTTTCTGTTTATAGGTGCCGGTGGGATTTTAGACATCATGCAATCCAGAAGCCTTTGGAGTGGGGCCCCCTCTCACCCTGAGATGGGGCAGGGGGAAGAGAACCTGGGTGCTTCAGGGCCTCTCGGAGCTTCTATTAGGCTGACATGTAACCTGGAGTTTCTGATTCCCATGGCTCTCAGGCTGTGCATGATCTGGGGATCCCTGCATTGGCCCAACACCCAGTAGAGATACGTGCACTCTTAACCTAGTCAGAGGCCAGGGATGTCTCAGTGCCCTGCTCTTGAGCAGATGTCTTTAGCCTGAATCTACAATATCGGGAATCAGCTGTTGGGGTGACAGAGCCTGTGGCCTGGCTTTGAGCCTCAATTTTTTTTTCATTTGCTCATGTGATCAACTAGCTGCACTGGGCAGCTGCTGTGGTCCCTCATTGTACCAGCAGGGGTGTCAGAGGTGCTAAGACAGACAGACAGACAGACAAACAGGGTTAGGGAGAGACAGCTCAGTGGCTAAGAGCCAACATTGCTCTAGCCAGGGACTTTGGTTCCCAGCACCCACGTGAGGGAGCTCACTCTAGTCCACTTTTGACTCCAGACATAGAGATCGTCTACCTCTGGCCTCCATAGTACCTGTACTCATATACACAGACACATGCACAGACATGTACATATATAGCAATAATAGCTTTAAAAAAAAAAGGACAGCAACTGCTACTGAAGAACAGTGAACAAGCTGGTTGCAAGGCCATTTCAGAAATGACCTAGGGCCCTCAAAATAGAACAGGTCACTAGAGACACATTGACGGACACAGAAGTCACTTTGAATTGGGGAGTCACAAATGGCGTTGCAGGAGAGGGGGACATTTGAATGAAGGTCCAAGAAGGCCATTCAGAGGCAAGGTCTTAGTACCCACAATGGCGGGGGTGGGGTGGGGAAAGCATGTGCAAAGGCCCTGGGGTACAGCTGGACTTGGTGAGTGTGAGGAGGGCAGGGTGACAGGTGAGACCAGGGTCACTGACTTGTGTGGACAGCTGTATTGCTGTTTGCGCCTCAGATATCTGACAAGATATTTCTGATCCCCTCCTCCCCTCTTCTCAGAAGCATTGGAGGAACTCAGTGAGAACAGAGTTGGTTCTATCTCAGGCTGCTGTTGCTAGCTCTGCTAGGTTTCTCGTGGTTGAAGATGAGTAAAGGCTCGGAGGCCGCAGATGGGAACGTGGAGCCATGCCCTGGTTTCTTGCTGTAGCGATTGAGTACCCAGTGTGTGCTAAGGGTCTGGATGCCCTCCCTCTGGGTTCTCAGAACCCCAGCACCCCTGCCAGCTTCTTTGAGGTCTCAGGGTCCTTTGATCCAATATGGCTACCTTCCCAGCCATTGGGTCTTGGAGCTCTCTCTGGAGGCAGGGGAAGGTGTCTCCACCCCACCCCCACCCCCCTGCCCAGGACAGCAGCTCCTTTCTTTGCTTTCTTTTCCTCTTCCTCCAGGCCCAAAATAGAGCCTGAATGGCCCCAGGCTCTGGCAGTGAGACAATAGTAGCCTGCTGACCGAGGCAGCCTGCTGGCCTGGGTCCATGGGCTGGAAGCACTGGGCTAGTGTGCCTGGGGCTCCAAGCCCAGCTGCCTTTCCCAGGGCCCAAGGCAGCCCTTCTACCTGAGGCGTGGGATCCAGTGGAGTCAGTGGTGCTCTGGGCAAAGGCTTGCTACAGGGGAGGGCTGGGACCCTGTGCCTCAGCCTCCCCAGCCCCACTCAGTCTTTATCTGCTTCTGACTGGAGCTCGAGGCCTTTAGATACCTCTCTGTTCTCACTCAAGTTTGGAGCTCAGAGGTGACCCCACATGATGAATATCTTTCCCTCTGGACTCACTGGGTAGAAAGACATCACGGAGGTAAGAGCTGCGTCCACTTAGAAAGGAGTGAGCTCCCTGTCTAGAAATCAAATCAAGCTTAGACAAGATGAGTTCTCAGAGTCTCAGAGATCTGTGTTTGAGTTTCATACCCTGCCTGCCCTTCCCAGCTAGGTAGCCTTGAGCAATAAAATCCCCTCCTTAGACTCTAGAGTCCTGTCTCAGTGTGGGCTCAACCAGGTTCACCCCACAGAGTGGTAGAAATGAGCTTCTAAAATACCCAGTGCTGGATGCAAGCCTTCAGAAGACTTAACTCTGTCCTGCTCTCTTCCTGGGCAGAGAAAACTCCCGACATAGCCTGGGAGCTCTAGGGTAAGCAGGAGGAGCCTCAGGCCTAGGCTGGCTCATAAAGGGGATGATGAGTGAGCTATGGCAGTCTGGGAAGGCTTTCAGGAGGAGACAGACTCTTTGCGTTTTCAGGGAAGAATGGCATACACTCTGTTCACTGCAGCCAATGATAGAGATTGGAGGGTATGCCACCTGGCTCGTGGCCAAGGCCATAAGGAGACGGACAGCAAGTGCCAGCCTCCAACAGGTATTCATTTGGTCAAGGGTCTCACTCCCATTTTGTTCTAAAACCACTTGGTGTTAAAGTCATTCTGAGGGTTAGAAGTGGTGGTACACATCTGTGATCTCAGTTCTTGAGGCTGAGGCAGAAAGAAAACAAGTTCTCTCTCTTGTAACCCTGTATCCCTCCTCTTTCCCCTGACGCTGACATATATTTAATGTTGGTGGATTATCAGGGACCCTAGGAAGGGGGCATCATACATAGCTGGTCCTCTAAGGGGACACAAACAGCATACTTGCCTAGACTACAATGTAAGACCTTCCCTGAAGCCTCTCCCCTCAAAGGAAAAAAGTCATTGCAGACTAACTGGAAGATTTCATGCAAAAATCTACCCTTCTGCTTCTCTAGGGAACTTGGGTGCTCTGGGGCTTTGGGGTCCCCTCAAGACGGATGCCTTATGCTCTAGGACCTGCTATCTTGCATGTGAGCCTAGCTTGTCCCTGCCAGTACTTGCTTGAGCCCAGGCGGACTCAGGACGAAGCACTCACGCTTGGGTACAGACAAGTTAGAGAGCCCGCGCTGTAAGCCAGGCAGTGACGCAGTCCATGCAGCTGCCAACGGTTGCCAGGGCAACGGTTGCCAGGGGCTGCTGTCACCTGCGCCCCTTCCTCCCCCTTGGCGCTGGAGGCCCGGCTTCTCAGCCCAGCTTCCCGCCTGCCCCCTTTGTTTGAAGCGCTAGTAAGGGGGTGGTGACTGGGGGGCCCCAGGCTTTCATGCGACCTTCAGCCCCCTGTACTCAGGGAAAGTGTCCCTTATTCAAGTAGTCTGCTGCCTGCAAACAAGGAGGTTTCGTCCAGTTACTTTTGCCTGGAGGAGAAAGCCAGGTAGACTCTTCCTCCTGTTCCTTTTCAGCTCCTTTTCCTTCACTTCTCCCCCATCCCACCATCTCCTTTCTTTCCTCCATGGCCTCCTGTCTTCCCTCCCTCTCCTGTAACCCTGCATCCTCCCTCCCCCCTCCTCTGACACTGACATGTAGCTAATGGTGGTGGGTTGTCGGGACCCTGGGGGCCATCATAGCTGGCCCTCTAAGGGGATGTGAACAGCCTGGAGAGCCATCAGGAAGTGGTTAGGGGTAGCCACCCTCCCTCCCTTTCTAGCTGACCATTTTTGAGTCTCAGCTGTAGCCGTGGTCACAGCATAAGTCTCAGAGAAGGGTGGTAGGGGATAACTGGACAAGGAGAGCTGGAAACATCACACACAGCCTTGGGAAGAGCCAGAGAGGAGCTGAGCTTCATTGTCACCTGGGTAAGTTCATGCAAACCCTTCAACTGGGGTCTTGTGCAGATGGCGGTCTGCTTAATCCGAGGAGACCATTTCACTGTGACTTCTAAAGAGAGGCTCTCACTGGCAGGTAAGCTTTGCATTCGAGAGCCGGTCTTTTCTAGAGCTAGCCTGGATTCCCACGCAAGCTTCACCCTTCACTGTGTGACCCTAGCGGGTGACTTGGCTTCCCAGGGGCCGCACCTTCATCTGTTCAGTGGGTCATGGGCCTTTTCTCATGGGTTTTTAAAGAAGATTAAATGTGTTAATGGTGGTTCAGGCCTGTAATCTGAACACATGGGAGGCTGAGGCAGGAGAATTAGAAGTTCATAGCCAGGCTGGGCTACACAGAGAGACAAGCACATAAGTATATTAATTGCTCAAAGAGCTTTGAGTCCTGCCCTGCCTTTCTGAGGTATTTTATTGTACTGCTGTAGCTGTATTATATAAGTATAGCCGTATTACTGAAGGGGCAGGCACCTGCTTGTCACAGAGGAGCGAGAGAATCTTTGTGTGCTCAGGGAGGGGGCTCTGGTTAGTGCCTCCCGTCTCCCCCCTGCAGGGGCCTTGGATCCAGCCATAGTTGGGAGCTGCCTGGTTTTGTGTCCCTGGGCTGGCAGCCTCTGGGCCAGGAAGGAGGAGGAGAAAAGGGAGGTTTGGTAGCTGACCTTGGGAACAGAAAGATCCTGCAGTCCACAGACGGGCATTCTGCCTGATCCAGGAGAGCTCAGCGCAGCCCCCAGAAAGCCAGCAGGTGGCCTTGGGCAACTCAAGAAAGCAGATGGGAAAAGGGGAACTTCAAGGGGACATGGAGACTACTGTGGTCTGAAAGGGAAGAAAGTCTAGCCAGGTCTACGCTTCCTCTTTGTTCCTCACTGCCAGCTCAAAGGTAGGTCTTTCCCTAACATATGTACCCTTAATTGGCCAAGAACGGAGGTCATAGTCTCCCATTGCAGAGGACAGGGGTCGTAGTTGCCCATTGACAAAATGGGAAACTGAGGTCCACTGAGAGGCAGGCTAGCTCAAGATTCCAGGCTTAGGTGACCTCTGACTGCTGCCACCTGGCTCTGGGAGGCAGATGCTGACCCTGTGTACCAATTCAAACGGCTGTCCACAGTGGCTCATTGAATACAACTGTGTGACTGTGTACTGGACTCTTGGCTTTGACCTGGCTTAGAACACTCAGGGACAAGAAGCGACTGGAGCTGGCACCAGAGTGCCTAGACTGCCTAGGCCTTAGCCCATATTTATGTTATGACAGATGTGAGTCCTCCAGGTGTTACTCCACTCCCTCGTCCATAGTTTCTTGGACTCTCCAGTTGGCCCCAAGATTCCATGGGGCTTTGAGCATCTATATCCCCAGACTCTCATTTTCTTCACTTCCTCCAGTGTTTTAGTTGCTGGAGATTAGAACATAAGCCTAGCTGGCTAGAGGACTGGATTGCTTCCGGTCAGGTACAGCATTGTCATTTCTCCGCGAGATGCTGCTGTAGGCAAAGGAAGGCAGGATCAGCCTGAATGCACCCCAAGCTCACAGGGGATCTGTCGCCTGGAAGTATCAGAGATGGTGATGAGGGGCCCTGGGGAACACTACAACCTAAATGGCTTCAGTGGCTCATCTTGTACTGGCTAATAGCCTTGGGGACAGCTCAGAAAAGAAACGAGGGACTTGAGACAGTATATGTGTGCACACATGAAGACATGCTGATAGGCTACTTACTGTCTGTGTGGTGTCAAGGTATTCGAGGACTTGTTTTTCACATGAGTGACAGGTGTCCGTGCTGAAAAGGGCCTGCCACATTGGTTTAGGGAATGGGCCAGTAAAAGTAAAATTGTGTTGTTTCTATTTGTGGGACTTATCCAAGTGTTTGTTGTGCTAAGGCCCAAGAGAAAGTAGGGTCCAAAGGTCTGTCTAATTAGAGGATAAGTGGCAAGTTCCCCCACAGTAAGGCCAGGGAGACTGAGGGAGGGAAGGGACACTGTAACCACAGCGGCTGAAACCATTGCTTTGAGGTTAGACGGACTTGGTTTGAGTCATGGCACGGCTCGTCCTTTGTTTTGTGATCTCGGCTGTGATGTAAGCCCTTTGCATCTAACGCCCTCTGCCTTTGAACAAGCATTGTTCTAGAATTAGTGTGGAGTGAGTGGGCTACGGAGTTGAGACCCTGGGCCACTCTGTGGCAAGGATGCTGCAGGTGCTGGCACCAAGTGCTTGCTGGAGGGGACCTGGATTCCAGAGTCTCTTCCATTGTTCTGGATAGATCCCTGGTGAGCCCCATGCGGCCTGCTGGTCACCATGATGCAGTGAAGAAGGCAGAGGTTTGAGCCTGGGACTGTTAGCACCACAGGAAGGGCCTGTGGGTAAGGACAGTTAAGGAAGTAACCAAGGCTAGCTCATTCCTGCTTGGTGATGATCCTTAACCTTCCCAGGATCCCCCCACCGTGCATGCGTAGGAACAGGAAACTGCGGAATGGCCAGCTGCTGAGACCTTAGAGTCTTTTGTGTCCACAGGCCTTCTGCTGGGCTGGCACTCAATGCCCACAGCTCCCCTTCCTCAGTTTCCCCGTGGGGCAGGGCTGCCAGAAGGTATTGCAATTCATGGATATTGGCAGGAAATCATAAGAAGGTGAAGCCTGTGCTAACTGTGCAGTCCTATATAGCAAGGCTGGGTCTAGATGGTTCTGTATGGATCTATATGGTCTTCTATGGTCACACATGGTCCTATATGGTCCTATATAGTTCTATCTGGCAGCCATGCTTGGTATGGTAGCTCAAGCCTGTAATCCTGGTGCCAGAGGAACTGAGGCAGTGGGATGACTGTGAGTTCAAGGCCAGCCTGGGCTAAGTGCGAGACAAAAACAAACAAACAAACAAACAAACAAGCAACACAGAAAGTGAGCCTTGTCCTAGTGGGTAAGATCTGGAAACCTGCCAGCCTCCAGGGCAGGTGCCAACTTGATTTTTATTATCACACAGTCTAGACAGATTCCTGAAGCGTGAAGTCACAGTGCTGCCCTGTGACCCCAGTGCTCCCTCTCAGTGAGGGGTAGGTTCTAGAGGGGTCAGCTTGCTTGGGTGTCAGTCACCCAACTGTGAAGCGGGGGTGTAGATGCAGAAGGCAGGGCCCAGTATTTACAAGTGTGCTCAGAAGCTGGGGACACAGCCGAGTGAGCCCTGGCTGAGCGGGGATGGGTACTGCAGGTCCCCTGGGTCTGGGTCTGCTCTCCTTTGAATATATGGATATGTGGTGCTCGGAAGTGAGGAGTTGGCCTGATGAGCCATCCCTGGAAGGTGTTAGAGGGAGGATCCCCTCAGCCCTGTGCCCCGCTCCCACTCTGGCCTTGGATGTGTGTCTGAGCCGTCTCCTCCGCAGAGATTGGAGCCCATGCTAACTGGCCTCCCCTTCCTCCTCTCCCAGTGCACACTCCTGGGCTCAAGGACACACACTTGCAGTTCTGCATGCTTATACTGTGAAGGTTCTTCTCGTCCCCCATCTTCTCTCTGAGTCTCCATAGCTCCTAAGGAGCGCATTCACAGCAGCCCTGTGTTAGAAAGTAGCCGACAGTAAGCTGAGGCCTCTCCAGCCTCCCCAGATCTGCCCTGAATCGGTCACAGGAGACTCAGACCTGGAAACTAGTTGGCTCCGTCCTTGTTTTATCTGGCTGTATCTCCATCTCTGGCTGTCCTGTGGGAGGTCCCTCAGATGACCAGCCCCCTGCCAAGTCCTGGGGGACCATATGTCATGTTGAGGGGAAGGGACAGGAGTCAGGAGAGGCAGGCTGCCCTTGTCTCTGACTAGGTTTTGTTCTTTCACATCTGGGTAAATGCAACAGACCCTTGCCAGGCCTATGGATATCCCTGGCCCCATGTGTGGCCTGTCAATCACTGGATACTGACAAAACCAGACTCTGGGCCCCACCTGAGCTGTGGTGCAAGGATCCAGGCCATGCCCTTCAAAGTATCTTTCCTGGGGTGGGTCCCAGTGCACTGGCAGTTTGGGGTACCTCTGATGTGGCCAGCCCTTGGCAGGGAGACACACAGGGCCATGTATGGCTTGCAGGAAGTCGGGTACTCCTGGAGCCTTGGGCTTTGAACAGAAGGTCACAGTGGAAATCTGTCATTCAGAACCCAAGAACACATCCTAGCAAGGACTAAGGCTATGACAGATACCCTTGGGGTAACTGGTGTGAAGGGGTCCCACTCGACATGTGAGGTGGCAGCCTGGGAAGGGTTAATCTAGAGCTCTCTTAGTTCCTGTTCAACTTCCACCTCCAACTCGGAGGAAATGGGTTTTCCAGGAGCTGGCGGCGCCTAGGTGACGCAGGTCCACAGAGGCTGGCAGGGGAAGTGAGTCAGGCCTCGGGAGAGAAAGTGAGCACTGAGATTGCTGCTGCCCACTGTGCCGGGGCCCTTTCCCCAGCAGCCACTCATAGTAGGAATGATGGAGGCTCCCACACCCTTAGCCCCCCTCTATCCTGGGGAATCCTTGGGGACCCTGTCATGTTGTCCATTGTGTCAGGCTGGCTCGGCGTGTTCTGTTCTCAGTATGTTTACGGGAAGTTGAGGTCAAGAACAGCAGCCATTCTGAAAGGGGTTGTCAGTCCGGCAAAACTTCTCTCTAGGCTGGACTTGCCTACTGTGTGCCCGTGACCTCCACAGGTCTTGCTTTTCTCTCTTTGGGGGACCCTAAGTCAGGAGGGGTATGTACCTCAGGAACTTTTGAGGAGAGGGCATGGCAGCAGCCTTGTGTGCTCTTGGGAGAGATGGCCTTTTTCTGGCCTCAGTTTCCGCATCTGTAAAATGGTCAACCTGAAACAGTACTCTCCAGATGTTGCTGTTACTATTGGGGTGGGGCTGCTAACCCATCTTTCTAGTAACCATTGGCTCTGGCAGTGCTGTGGCAGGTGATATTTGGTGGCTAAGGTTGGTCTGTTCTTCATCTACACAAGCCAAAGGTGGTACCCAGGTGGTGGGTCCCTGCTGCTGGCTGCAGAGACTAGGGTAACCAGATCTTGGGAAGCCTGCAGGAGGCACAAGGGTCCTATCCTATGATACTGCTTTTACCCTTTGGGGTGTGAGGCTGGGTAACAGGTGCATATGTATGGATAGGCTGGGAGGGGCTCAGGCAGGAATGGCCTGAATGGATAAATAGGACAGTACCCTTCCTAACCCATGTGGCCATCCCTTAGCTGTCTGAAGAGAAGCACCCCCCCACCCCAGTTGTCCTCCTTGTCCAGCTCCTGGCAGCCTGTGACATTCAGGGCCAGTTAGGAGGAGGGAAGTTCTCTGGGTGGGGTCACAGCCTTCCCGATACTCTGTCCGGAAGGGAGGCTCATGTTCTAGGAATTTCCCTTCAAGTGCTCCGAAGGCCAAGCTGGCCACCTGCAATGGACAGAGGCCTGCGGAGGGAAGCATGGGATAGCGAGTTGGGGGAAAGGGTCTGGGTCAGGGACAGGAGTGCACTGGACAGAAGGTACACAGAGACAATCTAACTTCAGTGGAACCCTGTGTGCAGCCCAGTTTAAGGCCCTTTTTGGAGAGCAGTAGACATAGTGACAGCTGAGGTAGGTTCGATTTGTAATCCTCTTTACAAGAGAGGGAAGTGAAGCCCAAATATGGTGTAGCTAACTTAAGAACACATAGCTAGGAAAATATTTGAATCCAGGTGGTCTGGCTCTGGAATCCACTAAGAAATCTAAGCAACAAACCTCCTCCTTCTCAGTACCCCCCTTCTCCCTCCCTCCCCTTTGTCATCCTCCCCATCTTCCTCTTCCTCTTCTTCTTCCTCCTCTTTCTCCTCTTCCTTCATCTCTTCTTCCCCCTCCTCTTCCTCCTCCTCCCCATCCTCCTCTTCTTCCTTTTCCTCCTTTTCCTCCCCATCCTCCTCCTCCTCCCCATCCTCCTCCTCCTCTTCCTCCTTCTCTTACTCCTCTTCTTCCTCCTCCTCTTTCTCCTTCTCTTTCTCCTCCTCCTCATTCTCCTTCTCCTCAAACCCAAGAATGCTGACAGGGGTGCTTATCCTCCTTAGAGTGGCTCCACAAAGATGCAAAGCAGACGGGCAAGGAGTGGAGGTGCAGTCTGCCCCTTGTGTGTGCTTGATCCCTTCCAAGGGTTGCCATGGTGATCCAGCCTCACTGATCCCTCCCACGATGGGGGAGCTTGCTCTCTTCCCTGCCTCTTTTGTTCTCAAGGGCTATTTGGGGAGGATCAGTGCAAGACAAATGGCTGTGTCCTGTCCTGGACCCTGTGCTGACAGTGGTGACCCACCTTGAGAGGGACAAGAGTCCTAGTTAGCTGTGTGACCACATGAAGTTGTTGGCTATCTCTGGGCTTCAGATCTAAATGTCACAAAATGGAGATCAGATGGAAGTCTCAAGCGTTTTGTGAGCTTCAAGTTGAAGAGAGGAATCTGTCTGGAAGAAGAGAGATTTGGGTTCAAAGTCGAATGGACAATGACAGGGACAGCAGAGAGAAGGGAAGAGGGGCTCTGGCCTATCCCTAGATGCTGGTCTTCTGCTGGGAGTTTGACAAGATGCAGGGAAACCTCATGCTCCCATGGAGGAAGTACTCTCTCCCTACCACTTTCCTGTTCTCTGTGTGATGCTCCAGCACTGGATGAGGACCATGCCCTCAGAAACTGAAGTTCTGTTCCTCATGTTTCAATGTCCCTCATGTTTGGGTGTGTGGGACTGGCTGTCACTTGAAGGGGCCAGAGTGACTAGAATGAGACTGATCCAGAAAGGAGACAACAAGATCCTGCTTGGGCCACCTGGTGCTTAGTTTAACATCTGCCTCTTCTAGGAAGCCCTCCTAGTTCCCCCCTCCCCCTAGAATTCAGACTCCCTTTGTGCCCCAGGTTTCCAGACTTCCCTTTGCCTAACTGTGGAAGATGAGTGCCTGTCACTGTGGTCTGACACAGTTTCCTACAGGCTGAAGGATGGTAGTCTGAGTATATCAGCACCCACTTGGTCACTGGGCCAGCTGGGAGGGCCAACAACGGAAGGCACCTCCAGTGTTGGTGTAGTTCATGTAGGTGCAAGGTAAAGAAGCACCCAGCTACTAGTGGCCCATGGAGTCAGTGTGGGAAGGATGTAACTGAACCTCATCAGGGCCGAAGCACATAGAGAAACAAAATCACACCTCTCTGCCACCAGCTTCTCAGGCCCTGGTGGCTGGCTCCCCCTGGTGGTCATGACAGGAAACGTCCTTCCCTCCAGCAGTTTTTAGAGCGTTCACGCTGCTGCTTTCCTGCTTCCGCCTCTACACTAGGCTCTGTTTCGGAATGTGGCCAGGTTGAATGAGGACGGGACTGTACCAGTTGATGGTGGGTGGATAAAAGATCCAGGCAATGGAGTTGAGGGTGGGAGTATAAAATGTAGTAATGAGTGATCCTAGAGGTAAGCTTCTTATAACTAGCTAGGCCTCAGGGACTGTGACATGTGGTTCCTAGGAAAAACTCAAGACAGCCCATTCATTTCCCTGCATTTCCTCTAGGCCTGTTAGATGCAGGATGGTGGCTTCTAGACAGGGCCATTCTATGGCCTCTGGGCCCCTCTGTGAGCCACTTACACCATGTAGCAGAACAGCAAAAGGCAGAGCGGTGGCTGTGCCTATTTATAGCCTCTTGCGACTCTGGAGAGGTCTGGCCATTTCTGTGTGACCTTTAGTTCACTCCCATCCATACACAGTCCTCCCGCTGTGGGGCTGGCCCCTCCCCCCTCCCCTGTCCCGTCTCCACCCCAGTCATAATGCTCTCACTCTCTTCCAGGTAGGAATACAATGGCCGTCCAGGTACCGCGGCAGATGGTCTACTTCCTACTGAGTCTGTTCTTTCTGGTGCAAGGTAGGCTTCCTTGGGGCCCTGGGTTTGTTGTGACTTTGTCTAATGCCTCCATGTCAGTGTGTGGATCTCTGGGTAAGGGATGGGTCTGCAAAGCAGCCCTGAGGGAACCTTGGGGGAAACAGACACCTACCTCTTCCTTCTTCCCTGCAGCTCCACAGAGCGCAACTTGGGATGGGTGCTGTCCTCTCTCTCCTTTGTAGGGAGTGTTCTTGGACAGTGCACATGTGTGCCACAGTTCTAATACAATCTAATACAATAATACAATCTCATTAATTAAATGATCTCCTTTAAACTTTGGCATTTGACTTTGAAACAAATTCTTTATCTTCACTTTCATTTTACTTTATATATATTTTTTTTGTATTCTGAAGCCAGTCATTTTCTAGCAGGATAGATACATTGTTATACATTGTTGTAGACCAATAGATACATTGGTGTAGACCCTTGAAGTATAGAGCCTTGGAATGTGTGTGAGTCCTAGGTCCTTGCCCATGGTTGGTCCTATCTATATATAGCTTTTGTCTCCTCAGGTGCACATGGTGGCAGCCCCCGAGAAGACTTCCGCTTCTGTGGCCAGCGGAACCAGACACAACAGAGCAACCTCCATTATGATCAATCTTCAGAGCCTCACATCTTTGTGTGGAACACAGAGGAGACTCTTACGATTCGTGCCCCCTTCCCGGCAGTCCCAGACATTCCCCGCTTATTCCCGGAGCCTAGAGGGCTCTACCACTTCTGCCTCTACTGGAGCCGCCACACTGGGAGGCTCCACCTGCGCTATGGCAAGCATGATTACCTGCTTAGTAGCCAAGCCTCCAGCCTCCTCTGCTTCCGGAAACAGGAGCCGAGCCTGAAGCAGGGGGCCCCACTGATCGCCACCTCTGTCCGCTCCTGGCAGAGCTCCCAGAACACCAGCCTGCCTGGGGCTGCAAGCTTCATCTTCTCCTTCCACAGTAAGGCTGGGGGACATATGAGTGTGGGACGGGAGTCACAGAAGACATGGAAAGTCCATCAAGGAGGACCTGGGTTCAGATGGCAGCTATGGTCACCAAACTTGGGCATCCTCTAGCAGGAGGGAGCCATGAAAGATGGCTGGGGAGGGAAAGATTAGACTGTTTGCCTGTCCCTGTTAAGATCTAAGATCTCTGTGAAGACCATAGCATCACTTCAGCCATTAGGAGAGCACCTTAGTTACTTTTCCTCTCCATGATAAAAACACTCTGACAAAAGCAGCTTAAGGGAGAAAGGCTTCTTTCGGCTCACAGTTCTAGGGTACACTCCATCATGCTGGGGATGTCCTGGTGGCAGGTGCTTGAAACAACTGGTCATTTGTATCCGTAGTCAGGAAGCAGACTATGATAAATACTTCTGTTCAGCAAGCTTCCCTCCTGTTTGCATAGCCAGGACCTAAGCCTAGGGGATGGTGCTGCCCACTTTAGGGTGGATCTTCCCACCTCAGTTAAACTAACCTAGATAATTCCTCCCAGACATGGCTCCTGTCAGGTGAGTAATCAATACTATGCCAGAGAACAAGGGATGGAGAGAAATAGATTATTACTTATAGGTCCTGAGGTGCAGTACATACATGGAGGTCATGCTAATATGCACACAAAGGTCAGGACACAATGGGAGGAGGGTAGGGGGGACATAGCTTGACCTGGGAGTGTAACACTTGCAACTGTGAGAACTGGCAGAGCCATACTCCAGCCAGAAGGCCCAACTTCTGTTCAAAGCGCAGGGGCTGGAGGAATGGCTCAGTGGTTAAGAGCATTTGCTGTTCTTAACCAAGTTCAGTTCCCAGCAACTACAATGGGTAGCCCCCAAACATCTGTAACTCCAATTCCAGGAGCCCCCACACCCTCCTCTGTTTTCTGCAGGAACCCAGTATGTACACAATGCATGTTTATAGACACACATACACACACACACATTAATTAATTAATTAAATCATTAAAAAACAAAGCACAGGTAGAAGCAACATGAACTGTAGGCATTCCACATACCCTAGTGTCAACAAAGAGGAAACTGCGGTGCAGAGAGCTATGTGACTAACAGATTGGGCCTTTAGGGTGTGAACCTAGCAGCTGATTAGCAGGGGCAGGGAGAATTAAGAGGGTAAAAGGTCGGGAAAGCAGGGAGGCTGTCAAGGAGGCCTGGAGATCATGGCCTTATGGGTCAGAAAATGGATGCTTTCTTACTTGGGACTCTTCCTAGAGATACCCAAGTTCCCAGGGGCTTAGGTAGAGCTAGAGAAGCTAGAGATTGGTAGATCCCCAAAGCTGGCACAAACAACCCACATAATTCCCAAGGAAATCCGCTTGGGCCTGGTCCTCAGAGCCTTCTGTACTCATGTTCAGGAGGCCCTAGGAGACACAGGCCCGCCTAGCTGGCTTCATGTTTCGCTGATCTCTGGCCCCCTCTGCCTCTTGGGCCCTCGGTTCTCTCTTCTGTGGAGTGTCACATGAGAGTTACATAATGCTGTATACTGGCCATCAGTCTAGGCAGCAACCTCAGACACTCTGTTGCCTTCCCAGATGCCCCGCACAAGGTCTCCCACAATGCATCTGTGGACATGTGTGATCTCAAGAAGGAACTGCAGATGCTTAGCAGGTACCTGGAGCATCCTCAAAAGGCCTCCAGGCGGCCCTCTGCAGCGTTCATCAGCCAGTAAGTGTGGATTACCTTCCTAGGGCATGATGGAAGGTCTAACCTGGGCTAGGAGGAACTGGGAAACCTTCTCTGAGGCTGGACCTCCCTCATTGGATCCTACTGAATTGTCAGTAAAGACAGATACCAGGGCAATGCCCAGCTTCTTCCCTATAAGAGACTCCATCTTGGAGTCTGGCATGTTGAATTCCCGAGAGAGGTTTGGACAGGCAAAAGTGGGACATTGGGATGAGCTGAATTCCAAAACAGTGTCCCTCACTGCCACTCCCATGTATCTTCATACCCAGCTGCCTGTGTCCTTTGTCCCCAGCCCCCTCTCCTCTCTGTTCTCGTCTGCCCTGTGTATCTAGACCACCCCTCCCCCTTCCCTCTGTCACCTGCCATGTTCTCCTCCACACCAGGCAGTTACAGAGTCTGGAGTCAAAGCTGACCTCTGTGAGCTTCCTGGGAGACACGTTATCCTTTGAGGAGGACCGGGTCAATGCCACAGTATGGAAGCTGCCACCCACAGCCGGGCTAGAGGATCTGCAAATCCACTCCCAGCAGGAGGTCAGGAACCCTAGGGTGGGACGGGTTAGAAAGGTAGGCAGGAGCACCCCATACAGCATAGTGGCACTCGTTGGTTTTCCCTGGGTCCAGGGACAACCCACAGCCCACAGGGAGAGCTGGTGTCGTAAGACCCCACTGAAGGCCTCTTAGCCTTAGCTCCTGCCATTTGACTCCCCAGCCACCTTGTGGGGTGGCCCAGAGCCCAGTGTTTAAGAAGGGGGTTGTTTGGTGTAAGGGGGAATCTGGGGCATTTGCTGGGCCAGGAACTGAGGGTCCTCGATATACAGGAGGAGCAGAGTGAAGTCCAGGCATACTCGGTGTTGCTTCCCCGGGCCGTATTCCAGCAGACCAGAGGCCGTCGCCGGGATGCTGCCAAGAGGCTCCTGGTCGTAGACTTTAGCAGCCAAGCTTTGTTCCAGGTATGGAGACTCCTCTCACCTGATCCTAGGGTAACTGATATACACACACACACACACACAATACGCATATATGTGCATATATACATATGAGTGTATATATATGTATACATATATATATTATATAGTATATAGTATATAGTATATAGTATATATAATATTATATATATATATATATACATACATACATTCATACATACATACATACATATATGACAGAGGAGTAGAAAGGCAGTGGCTAATCTCCAGGAGGCAAAGCCTCTCCTGTAAAGGCAGAAAGGGCACTCCAATGCACAAGGCTCCTGAGATAGCTGTGAACAGTTCTGTTCTCATTGCAGTGTGAATGGCCAGCAAGACCCTCAGAGCAAAATGTTAGGAGCGACAGTAGTCTAGAAAGAGCAGGCAGAGGCCTTCTTAGCTTCTCTTCTCAGCCTTAACCCGCCCCCCCCCTTCCCCCCATCTACCTAGGACAAGAATTCTAGCCAAGTCCTGGGCCAGAAGGTCTTGGGCATTGTCGTGCAGAACACCAAAGTCACCAACCTCTCAGATCCTGTGGTCCTCACCTTCCAGCATCAGCCACAGCCAGTAAGTGTGAGCAAGCCAACCACAGGGCAAGGGTCCCTTCCTGCTGGGTCACATGTCTGCTTCCTGTCTCTCCCAACTCACTTGTCTTTTATGGAAAGGTTGTCTGACGAGAGCGCCCCACAGCCAGGTCCCAGATTGGGGTTGGGGGTGGGGACTGCGAGCTGGGTAGTGAGGACAGTATGAAGGGTGGGTCATAGGATAAATGAAAGGTAGACCGTGGAGGGAATGCCGAGGGGAGGGCGGGCGATAGAGGGAACATGGGAGGTGAGCAGAGAGAACCCAGAGTGGGCTATAAAGAGAAAACGTGGGAAGTTGGCTATGGAAGGAACACAGAGGCTGAACTATGGCGGCCCTATGCTTCTTGTCCCCACAGAAGAACGTGACTCTGCAGTGTGTTTTCTGGGTTGAAGACCCGACATGTGAGTAGGGCGGGGTCTCCAGGGGAACAAGTATCTGGAGGAGATGTGGAGTTCTGTTGGGATAGGAGCGATGAGGAGCCCCAGGGATGGAATTCTAGAGAAGATGGCTTTAGGGGAAGGCATGATGGAGACTGGGGGATCTGCTGGCGGAGCAAAAGTTTGCAGCAATGACCCAGTTTTGTGTTGAGGGCATGGTGGGTGGGGTCTTGAGGACTGGGGTTGACCAGAGTCCTGTGCTTTCCCCTCAGCAAGCAGCCCTGGGAGCTGGAGCAGTGCAGGCTGTGAGACAGTTAGCAGAGACACACAGACAAACTGCCTGTGCAACCATCTGACCTACTTTGCAGTGCTGATGGTAGGAGTCTCCCCTAGAACCCCCTTGTAGTCCCTCCACAGGCCAAGCTCATGTCCTGTGTTATGTACTTGCTCATTTAATCCCTGCCAAGATACCTCCGATCATCATCCTACTTTAAAGGATGCTGAGGCTAAGTACCACACGTAAGGCTGCACAGGTCATTACGTGCTGGCCTGTAAAACCATTGTTTGTCCTTTGTTCTCAAGTGTTGGTGTCTGACGACCATGCAGATTCCCGCTCCCAACCCACAGGCATGGGCCAGGCAACTGTTTTTTATACACCTCCAACTGGAAGCCACCGAGATGGGCTCTTGCATTCCCCAAATATCAGAGGCTTTGTTGACCTCACTTCATGCTCCCAGAATCCCTTTGTGTGGGAAGCTGAGGAGCTTATCCTTGAGTTGACTATCGTAGAAATAAGGCGTCTTCTTGGCTCACAATGCAGCTATATCCTGATAAACCCACCTTGGGAAAATATGCTAAGTCAACAAATATATAGACTCTGCCCAACAGTAACCCTTCTGAGCACACAGGGGGAGCAGCTCCTAGGGCTCAGGGCTGATGTAGCCCCAGTGGTCCTCGGAGATCTCAAATCCTGAGCAGAGCTCCTACTGATAACTGGGGCTTGAGTGGACAATCCCCAGCTAAAACTGCCTCCATTGGGGCTTTGTGTGGCTCAGGTCTGGCCAGAGCCTGCTTCTTGGGTGAGGATTTCTGCGTTATGGGTCAGAGACTTCCTGCAATGGAAGACACAGAGGTCTCCAAAAGGGTATTCATGTGGGAGGGGCTTGCAAGCTCCCAGCTGGCCAGGAACAGACGCTGGCCACTGGGGAGGGGACCATGCTGAGACTGCCACTCTGTCCCCATTCAGGTGTCATCCATGGAGGTAGAAGCCACTCACAAGCACTACCTTACGCTCCTGTCCTACGTGGGCTGTGTCATCTCTGCTCTGGCTTGTGTCTTCACCATTGCTGCCTACCTCTGCTCCAGGTAGGCCAGAGGGAGTGGATCCATTTTATTCCTATAGACTAGGACTCCTACCATACAGGCTTGCTTCACCCAAAACATGTGTGTTGATGAGAAGCTGTGGGTGGGCTCTCTGCTGGCCACCATACTCTGTGACTGCTGGACCCCAGTAATAACCTTAGTTAATCCAGCATTAGCACTGAGCATCTGCAGGCTCAAAACCCAAACTGTAGGGCACACAGGTGCTACATCACAATGATAATGGTGATAGAAATAGAATGAGGTGACTTCGCGTGGGGTGTCCACACGCCACACGCTGTTCAAAGAGGGCAGCAGACTTTGAGACCTCGCAGTGAGAGAGTGGCAGAGGTTGTCCACTTATCAGTGTTTGGTATGGCCTCCATTAAGGTCGGTTAGGACCTGGTCCTGCCTGAGTAGAGGAGAGACACTCTTGGCTATGGGAGACACCCAATAGGTCTTCAGTTGTCCTGAAGCAGGAGGAGGGGTGGAGCTGGGTACGGGTATGCTGTAAGCAGGTGCATCATGGCCAGGTGCGTCTGCAGGTGCACACCCCCAAGGCTGGGCAGGTGCTTCTGAGGATGGCAGTTGTTGGCTTTATGGAGGCTGAGGTAGGCAGAGCAGTGAGCACAGGGGCAGGGGCATGGGAACTAATAGAAGTGCAGTACTTCCTATACCAGACCTTTAGCCGGCTCCATCCTCCCGCTCTGTATAGGAGGAGGATAGTTATGGTGGGACCAGTGTCTTCTGCTGAAATTCTGGAACTTCTTAGAATCCTATGGTACAGGAATACACTGCACTCTTGGGCAGATGTCCACAGCTACTCGTAGCCATGTGGGCAGACAGCCATGGAGCAGACATGGAAGGCTTCCTAGAAGAGGGGGAGAGGGAAGAGGAAGGGGAACAGGACAGGGCCATGCCCCTGCCCCTGCACTGGCCCACCAGCATGTGCTCACATTCTCCCTGTAGGAAGAAGTCACGTGACTACACCATCAAAGTGCACATGAACCTGCTGCTGGCTGTCTTCCTGCTGGACGTGAGCTTCCTGCTCAGTGAGCCTGTGGCACTGGCGGGCTCCGAAGCAGCCTGTCGCACCAGTGCCATGTTCCTGCACTTCTCCCTGCTTGCCTGCCTCTCCTGGATGGGCCTCGAGGGCTACAATCTCTACCGACTGGTGGTGGAGGTCTTTGGTACCTATGTTCCTGGCTATCTACTCAAGCTGAGCATCGTGGGCTGGGGTAAGCGGCAGGGGAGAGGGGACCCCGGAACCCACTGTCTCATCCAGTACCCACTAAGATTTGGGCCAAGATCAGACAACAGGTTCTGCCCTCCCCTGTTAGGGAATCAACCAGTTCCTCTACCTGGACTGGGGACACGTACCCTAGCTGCAACTCTGCTTGTAGATCCCCCGCAAATCTCTGTGACAGTCTCTATGGCTTTGGCATTTTCTTCTTGGCTGGCGACTTAGTTCACCTGTAACTCAGACTACTCAAGTCAAACTGGGGCCCAGAGTTTCATGGCATGAGTCATTTTGGACAGTCCATAGAACCTGACTTACCCAGGACCCCACACCCCACTTGCTCTTCCTGTGCCTCTCCCATTCACCTTCTGCCCAGGATTTACAAAACTTGAGCTGACTGTGGCATCCTTGGCTCTGTGCTGGCCCCTCCCCCAATGAACTTTCTAATTCTACTAATAAGTGAGTCAAGAAGGCCAAGACAGATGTCCTCTCTGTCAGAGGTCTCTCATTGCCCTCCCCCACCAGCCCCATCCCCTCATCTCCCCGCTTGACCAGGCTTCGACAGTGTGCAACGGGCCTCTTCTCCAAGAAGACCCAGGAAGAGACAGGGAAAAGTTGAAAGAGAGCCTACCCATTATGGAAACAGAGAGGACCTATTCAGGGCCACTGAGAGCAGAGAGGACCTACTCAGGCCCACTGAGAGCAAAGAAAATGGGCTCGGAAGGTGGAGCCAGAGCTTCTTCCTTGCTATCCGCAGGTTTTCCTGTCTTCCTGGTCACTCTGGTGGCATTGGTCGATGTGAATAACTATGGCCCCATCATCCTAGCTGTGCGCCGGACTCCGGACCGTGTCATCTACCCCTCTATGTGAGTGGCTATGGCAGGGACAGGAGTGTGGGTCTCAAGGGACGGTCAGGGACAGCAGCCTTTATTTCCCTGGGTTGGTTGAGAGGCTATGGGCTCCAGTTTGCTGGAGGAATGGGCCCAGCAGTGACCAGAGCCCGGAGCTAAGGACCACAGGGACTAAGAGAAGCCAAGTCTGCCCTTCAGTGGTCAGGTGCCTATGCCCAGAGCCTGGCCTTTCTCTGAGCCTCACAGGACGAGTGTTGGACCACACGGTCTCCTCCCAGGCTTCCTTCCCTCATCCATTGGTTCTGAAGCAGATGGAGACCTGTGGTGTGGACTCACTCATAACCACACTGAGGTTAATATGTGGCAGCAGCTGGCAGGGGACATCCTGAAACTAGACCTGAAGCCAGGGTGCTCCAGCTCCAGGCCAGGAAGGAATGCTCTTCACCAGCTCCATGTTGATAGCATAGAACCCCAAATGTTCCCCCTGTCCCCATGCCAGGCCTGGTAGGTTTGCCTCAATTTTGTACTCTCAAGAACGTGGCTTCCTTAACCCCTTCCTTTAAGTTATCTGACTGGGTAACTGGGCACCAAAGATGACTCAGTGCTGACGAGTGCATACTTCTCTTTCAGAGGACCCGAGTTCGGTTCCCAGTACTTAAATTAGGCAGCCCCCAACCACCTACAAACCCAGTTTCAAAAGATCTGATACCACTAAGCTCTGTGGCCTCCATGTGCACCAGCACACATGTACATATTCACATAGAAACATACACACAATTAAAAATAATAAAATATATATATATTTTAAAAACTAACATTTAAGGTGATGGAAGGCCAGTGTTACTTGTAAATAATGAGCAGTCCCAACACCCAGCCCAGCACCCTCCGGGGTCCTGCTGTTCCCGCTCCTGAGCTGATCTGAGCCTTCCACTCCTGCCCAGGTGCTGGATCCGGGACTCCCTGGTGAGCTATGTCACTAACCTGGGCCTCTTCAGTCTGGTGTTCCTGTTCAACCTGGCTATGCTGGCCACCATGGTGGTGCAGATCCTGCGGCTTCGCCCACACAGCCAGAAGTGGCCCCATGTGTTGACTCTGCTGGGCCTCAGCCTGGTCCTTGGCCTCCCCTGGGCCTTGGTCTTCTTTTCCTTTGCTTCTGGTACCTTCCAGCTCGTCATTCTCTACCTCTTCAGCATCATAACTTCCTTCCAAGGTAGGTGTGGTGAGGGTCCCACCCCTAGTCAGTAGCCCTTGTCCCTCCAGCTGGTAGGCTGTCCACACATGGAGTGGGAAGAAGAGATGCCCTGGGGACCCCAAATGCTCCCTACTCTGGGCCTCAGTTGTCTCATTCCAAAATGAGCATATGCAGGCCACATGCAGGACAAGCCTTTGTTAGACATAGAGGGCTATGTAAGCCCTCTGAGAAGCCCCTGGGTTACAGCATGAGATGGCCACTTAGTTCTCATGAGGGAGACAGTGGAGTCAAGAAAGATCACAGCAACCAGGGAGACTCAGAGTAGGAGAGTTGCAGTTGACAGTAACCAGCACCTGGGCTGGTGTGGATGGAGGTCTTGGGTAATCAGCATCACAGGGGACCTTGTTGGAAAGGCAAACTGTGATCCACTCAGGCCACCAATCCTTTCTGCATCTTAGCAAGATGCCCAGGGCATCCTGCCTATGGCACGGGTCAGGGAGCTCTGGTCTAGCCACTGATGGTAGGGGAGGTGAAAGCAAAGGCCTGGCAATTACAACAAGTGCTGAGAGGGTGAGGAAGGGGTTGTGGCTGAAGGTCAGTCAGTGAGGGCTTGGAGGCAGGATCCTGGAGAACCCAGTGTGAGACCAGCACCCCTCTCCTCTGAGCCTCTCATACGCAGACACAAAGGCCTATCCACCTCTGTATTTGGCTATGCTGACTGAACAGGGCCCGTGTGGCCATTGCAGAACCAATGGAGTCACCGTGGGGTAGAATGGGATGAGGAAATTCATTCCAAAATCTTGTGGTTTGGGCATTTCATCTTGTCTCCTACGAGGCATGACCTAGACTTCTAAGCAAGGCCAACGCTGAGCCCCTGATATGCCACAGTGTACTGAGTCATTCCAAGTGGCTTCAGAGCCTTGAGTATATGACTGGACCCCTGGAGCAGAGGGACTCTGAGAGGGAAACAGGGTCGGATGGGGTCTTGCCCTCTGGTAACCCATGTGCCTCACTGCCCACAGGTTTCCTCATCTTCCTGTGGTACTGGTCCATGCGATTCCAGGCCCAAGGTGGCCCCTCCCCTCTGAAGAGCAACTCAGACAGCGCCAAGCTCCCCATCAGCTCTGGCAGCACCTCTTCCAGCCGCATCTAGGCCACTGCTGCACCTCCCTCAGGGAGGACACATGCATGGCGTCTGTTCACATCGTCTGTGGCCTGGTGCTGTGCCCAGCCTTTGTTGGTTAGCGGCGTACTAGAGAAGGCCCTGGTCCTTGAAGGGGTAGGGCTGTTGCTCTGGTAGGTAGATACCTAGCTTGCCTTGGGGACTACTCTGGTCCCCAAAGGGCTCAGAAGCACACTGCCATTCTGTTCGTGGGGCTGTCCTCACAGCTGTTTCAGTCTGGAGCTGAGACCTTGTCTTTCTGGCCACCTCTGGGTCCAGCTGTTACTGCTGGGTGTTGAGACCGGCAGGCCTAAGCTGGGGTTAGATCTTAAAAGAGGCTGACACATCCGGCCTGAAACACTTGGCTCTGGCTGCTCTGTCTCTGTGGTCACCATGCAGAACTCAAGGGTGGCACTGGGGGTAAATGGGCGGAGAAAAGGTTTGGAGGCAGAGCCCCTTAGGAGCTGAGCATCTCCCCAACCTGTCTGCAAGCCCTTCTCTTCATTCCCTACCCCACCCCCTCCTCTGTGATCCCCTAACCCTCCACCTGCAGCCTGGGGTCCTAGACCAGTGCTGTGATTTGGGGTAGTAGTTCCCAGGAGTTTCCTGGTGCCAGCTATAAACTTCTGTCTGTTGTGTGGGTTTTGGCCTCTGACTCAGGTTCCTGGGCTGAACCAGGCCAACCTGTCTGAGCCTTTCTCCAAGCTGCCTCACCTTTGCTCACACCTCAGAGGAGCCTCCGCCTCTCCTGAAGCCTCCCTGGGGCAAGAACTGCGGGATACAGCCCCTCCCCCTTTTCAACCCAGCATTCTGAAGACCAAGACAGCCCCCTCTGGTGACATTGGCCAAGTTTGTTGTTCTCCTGAGAAGTGGTCTTCAAATCCCTGTAGGTGGCTCTGAAGACACTGGGCTGCCTATCGTGAATTCTGTCCTACTAACGTACAGTGAGTGGCTCCCGAAAGCTCTCACAAAGTCCTGGAGCTGTAGGCATGGGTCTGGGAATCCAGGAGGACTTCCTGCAGAAGGCAGCATTTCATCTTGACCTCAGCCTTCAAGTTGGAGAGCATGTTCTTTTTAAATACCAGTTCATTTGTCTTTTGATATTAAAGCTCTTTGTAGAGAATGTGGAAACTGTAGGAGGTTATTGAGAAGAAAAATAAAAAATCAGCTGTTATCTAATGCAAAGCAACACAGTTTGGAGAGTTGCTCGTCTAAGTTTTTTTTTCCCCACTTCTATTACTAGTATTGCTGAGTCAGGTGTCTTGGGGACAATCAGGAAATGGTAAAGAGGAGAGGGCAATGTGGGAAAGAAGGCGTCTGAGGACACTTTCTCAGGAAAACAAGAGAAATGGCCAGCTGGTGTCTGCTGGGGGCGATGCTGGGCAGAAGTGTATCAATAGTAACCTGGAGATATTGGCCTCGGCTGCAACTGGACAGGGCTGGCATGGAGGGAGATCTGGGAAGCCACATCAGTTGCCTTTCGTGGGGAATCCGGACTGGTTCATAAAAGCCATTGATCTTACAGATTTGGCATATATAAAACCTTCCGTAACCAAAGAGGCCAGTCAATCTTGAGAGCTGAGTTCAGATTTTAACTGATCATGTGATCCAGGGACCAGTTTGGCCACCAGTCTGGAACAGCTGGGCTGCAAAAAAATGAAATGACTCAGGTTTTCTCCCAACCTAGCTTCTAGCCTGCTCCTTCAGTCCTTTCTCCCACTTACGTGGCACAGGTTAGACACGTCCGAAGTACCTGTTCCCCTTGGGTATTTGTGATTGTCCTCATCTGTGTTCAAGTACAAAGAGTTATAAAAATCAGGGTGTGGTGGCACCTGCAGTCCCAGCACTTGAGATGCCGAGGCAGGAGATTGATTTCAGACCAGCCTGGGCTGTATAGTGAGACTCTCAGGAATGAAGGGAGAGAGGGAGGGAAGGAATTCCTCTTTATTTGAAGTCTGAGATTCCCTCAGGTCTACAACCTCACCCCTACCCTCAGCCCCTGCTGCGCCAGGGGAAGATAGGAGTACTCTGGGGTCAACAAGGTGAGTGGAAAGCTGCCTTGGCAGTTCTAGGTACCCCAGCAGTCCCCACAGCGTGGCATGAATGTGGCAGGTTTGAGACCTGTCTGGACTTTGGCATGTGGAAACACCATGTCTCTCTCCAGTCTTCCTCCATAACTCTGGTGGCCGCTGCTTCTGCTTTAGAGTTTGTTTGATTTCTTTTTCTTTCTTCTTTTTCTTTTCTTTTCTTTCTTTCTTTTTTTCTTTTCTTTTCTTTTCTTTTTTTTTTTTTTTGAGACAGGGTTTCTCTGTATATCCCTGGCTGTCCTGGAACTCACTCTGTAGACCAGGCTGCTCTCTAAGATCCACCTACCTCTGCCTTTTAAGTGCTGGGATTAAAGGAATGGACCACCACAACCGGCTTACATTGGAGTCCTTATGTTCCTTCCCCTGAGGAAAAAAACAGACTTTCCTGCAGCGCGCAGCCTCGCCGATAAGGAGAACGCCACACTCAGGATTCTTCTGACAGCAATTTATTGTACAGCTCTCTAGATAGCAGTGAAGCGAGGGGACACCAAGCCCGAAAAACCTGTGGCTTATATAGAGCCCTAGGAGACGTGCCACACACTCATTGGCTCTCACGACATCGCCAATTAGCATACTGGTTTCCGCGCCTTGCGCAGGCGCACATTCAAGCAAGGCTCTCAAGAAGAACCAGGAAGCAGGAAACCGGCGCCATGTTGCAATGGCGAACGCGGCTCCTAACACTTTCCCAAGCCCCTCTACAGAGTGTCCTGGCCTGATATCCTGATATCCCAGTCTCCTTTCACAGGCAGAGGGCACCCTCCTTCCCCTAAACCCTCGCCAATTTCTTTCCTGGACCTCTGGTTTCGAGGCTGGGTCAGAAAAGGAAGTGGGTCCCTTGGTGGTTCCAAGGGGCTTCTTTGGCCTGAGTGGTTCCTTCTAGGCATGAGGGTCTGTAGACAACACACTTACTTTCCCACTAAGACAAGGGAGTCTCTAGAGACACCTTTCTGGTTCGGGATACAGCCAGGTGATGCTGGCTGGCCTGGCAAAGGGCTTGAGGCCCTGCTGACTAGGAGACGTTGGGATAAGCTGGGTGACAGGTGATAGGATGGGACATGGTAGTTATGTTAGTCCTGAAATGTGGGGGCCCAGGGCTCTGCAAAGGATCCCAGGCCAGTACCTAGCCTCATGGGGTCTTTCTAGAAGCTCTGCAAGGCCTGGCCCTCCCACCTCTCTAACTGCTCTTACTGGCCCCCCAGGAACATTGGACGCCATGCCTCTGCCTGCAGGTCACCAGCCTTTTTATTTTTATGCACCTGTGAGACCCATGGAGCCAGCATGGGTGGTCCCAGCATATCAGGAACCACTGTCTCACGACATCCTTGCCCTTGCCTGAAGTTGGGAGGGAGGCCACAAGGGGAGGTTGGCTCAGGGAGGGGCAGGCCCAGTGGCTCCTATCTTCCTGTCAGAGGAAGCTTGGGGACACAGGAACTTCTGGATTCTGACCTGGGATTCTAGGCCATATCCCCCCACCCCACCTTCTACAAAACAAGAGTGACCTGTATCCCTTCCCACACCCCCTCAGATCCAAAGAGCCCAGCAGGGGACCATGTGAAAGGAAGACAGATGACGGTTATAGCTGGACAGCTCCCCAGAAAGTGGAGCAGAGCTAGCTCAGACCTAACAGGGGTGTCAGTAGCAGGCAATAGTATTGAGGCTCTTCTATTCACATGAGTAGGTGTGGACATCCAAGGGCCTGGCCTTATCCATGACTTTCTTGGGGTCAGCAGACTGATAATGCTCCACCTCTTCCCCAAGCATGTGTATGTGTGTATGTGTGTTTGTGTGCATGTGTGTATATGATTCCCCTTCTTCCTTCCTGGACCAACAGGGACCAGCCTGGGGAGGGTGACTGTCATTTCACAGAACTGATGACTATCATGTGCTAGTTCTGGTTAACTGATTAAGTACCTCCTCTACAGAGCAACTCCACGAATCTCATGTCACGAGTCCTTCCCGTGCCTGTGAGAGGGGTCAAGTAGCAGATACCTCCTGCAGGGTCATCAGGTTGGGCAGTGGCCACAATAGATATGTCAAGCCAATGAGCTCCCCCAGATGCCGGCTACGTCCACAGGGCCCATCCTCCTATTCCGGATACTAGCCCACCAGCTTATCCTCCCTGTTATCCTGCCTTGTGGGAGAGGCTCAAGGCCTGCAGCATCACATCCCCTCCGCTCTCCTCTAGGGGACCATGAAGGTTAGGTTTGCATCCGGCCTTCTTCATAGGCTTTCCACATCTTTGTCCTCACGGGTGTGCTTGGCTGGTTACAGGTCTCATCAAATCCAGACACTGACAATCAGCCTGAGTATGACCCTCCAGGAGCTGTCTACTGCTTGGCCCCTCTCACGGCCATGAAAAGGGCTCATGATATGAGGGCTCATGAGGTGAGTGGAGTTGCTCTGTAGAGGAGGTAAATAATCAGTTAGCCAGCATAAGCACATGATAGTAATCAGTTCTGTGAAGTGACAGTCACCCTGCCCCCCACTGTTGGTCCAGGCAGGAAGAAGGGGAATCATATACACACAAACACACATACAGAGGCAGGAATGAGTCTCAGACACCCTTGCTAGGGAGATGGGGAAGGAGTGCACTGGCAGTTCCCTCTGCAGGTGGTCTCATGAGCATGCCTCTGTGTGTGTGTGTGTGTGTGTGTGTGTGTGTGTGTGTGTGTGTGTTACAAAGCTCCGCCCAGTTCCTCACATTCACCTTTCACAACCCCTCTGATGATGCCATTCATTGGTCAGGAAGAACGAGAAAGAGGCCACAGGAAACAGTGGCCACACGTCAGGGGGCAGGAAGAAGGCCAGTTGGTCAGAGCTTGGGATCGAGGGACCACACAGTCATAGGACTCCACTGAGCACTGATGGCAACAGCCAGGAGCCTGGGCCTCCTGTTCTTTCTGCTGCTGACTTCAGGTGAGTGAGCGGGCTAAGTCTGGAAGACTCTGTGCTGCAAAGGGCCCCCAGGGAAGCATAGGAAGAGAACCAAGAATTCAACCAGGATGGGAAAATGGGGCATCATAGTGACAACCTCATCATCTCTTCTGGCCTTGTCCCTCCAGGTCATCCCTGTCCTAATAAGTTCTATCTTGCCGGGTCTCAGGCTCCTGTTGGCACTGCATAGTGTGCTGTAGGTGAGCAATAAAGAGAATGTCCATCTGGCCTGGCTAGAACCAGGTTCTAGGACATGGTGGGTCAAACAAGCTCTTCAGTTCTGGGCTCCAGGAGAAGGCATCAGGGGCTCTGGAAACTGAGCCTGGAAGGACGGGCAGCTGCTCTGCCCACATAGTCCATCATAGGCTCCCCATCCCTGTCAGCACTGTTCATTGTCGTCAGTGACAGGAGCTGGGACCCAGACCACTCCCATCACATACTGTTCAGCTTAATACACCAACATGAGGTTCCCAGCTTAGCCTGCTGCCACCCTCACCTCCATGGATGGTTGTGTCCTTCTTGACAGCTGAGTGATGGCTATGTGGAGTGGTGAGGTGCTCCCGTCCCCGTGCCTCTCCTTGTTTGCTCCAACTTTGGCAAGTATCCTCAGGTGTCTGCCTCTCTGAGTGTCTGTCACTTGTAGACAGGCGACTAGCCACACGGATTAGCATCTCTCAGTTCAGAAAAAAAAAATCTCTTCTGTATGGCTCAAAAGTGGACCAGGTATTGTGACATATCATTACACTTGGAAGGTAGAGGCAGAGGATCAGGAGTTTGAGTTCTGTCTCAGCTACATAGTGAGTTTGAAGCCAGCCTGGGCTATTAGAAACCCTAGAAATAAAAGTGGATATTATAGGTGACAGGACTGTCTTTCTCATGGTCAGGGGCATCCTTGGGACAGAGCAGGCAATGCTGGACAGGCCAACAAGGCTCTTCTGAGTGGAAATGTAGATCCAGTGGTGGCAGGGATTCTTGTAACTGGGTGATGTGTCAGTCACTTGAGTGACATAGGAGGTGAAATTGGATGTCCTTTATCCATTTATCCACTGGCTCTTTGCTCACACACTCAAGAAACATACATAGTGCCAAAAAGAGGCACGAAAATGGTAGCTGCTTGCCTGAGGGAGGCTCTTGGCACCCTGAGCCTGAAAGGCAAGGAATGGGCTATTCTCAGGCATTGGCTACAGAAGGCAAAGAGGCTGGCAGTGAGTGGAGGGAAGGGAACTGAAGGAACAAGGGGAAGGGTACAGGGAGCATATGTGTCACCTTCTGGCTTGTGACATCCAGCCTGCCCCCACCTGCTGTACTCCCAACTGTTGAACTCACACCAAGACTCTCAAAGTCCTCAGAAAACACCTCAGAGACACAGTGCTTTCTAGGATCTTGAGTTTGAAGCTAGCCTGGGCTATACCATAGGAAAGGACAAAGCGGGGGGGGCTGGGGGATAGGGAACCACAAGAACTAGGCTGGGATTCCCAGCAAGATGGAGAAAAGCTGTATTCTCACCCACACTGAGGCCACCCCCACTGGTCCTAACCCCTGACCACCTCTCCTTCATTGATTTCACGTGAATGCAAATGGGACTGGTCTCAGAGTCTAGGCTAGCACCTTGCCTCAGTATGTCTTATAAGCCCCATATACTATCTGAAAGCCGAAGAGAAATTGAACAACATATAGACCCAAATTTTATAAAATATGCTCTAATATGTTCTGCCCTGTTCACTCTTTGTCCTGCCATGCCTTTATCATGAATTTTATTTTCTGTACTAATATTTGAAAATGAACCAGTTTCCTTTAAATTGAAAGTGGTAATGTCCATGATATATATATTTTTAAATCAAACACCAGCAAAGGATATTTAAAAAGCAAACCCTACCTCAAGAAACCAACCAACAACAACAAAACAGAACCAAAAACCCGACCAAACAAACAAACAAAAGTCACACCATAGCCAGTTGTGGCGGTACATGCTTTTAATCCCAGCACTTGGGAAGCAGAGGCAGGAGGATCTCTGTGAGTTTGAGGCCAGTTTGACCTACATAGTGAGTTCCAGAACACCCAGGACTATGTAAAGAGACTAACTCTGTCTCAAAAGAAGAAAAAAAAAAAGCTACATCTTCCAGAATACCTCAGATGGTCTGTGTGCTCAGGGATTTATCTCTTTCATCTCTAAAACTTAAAGGGTGAGAGGACCAGGCCTCAGAGCGATTGAGTCATTTACCTGAGGACAAACGGCTAAGCAGCGACAGGAAGCTTCTGCATTCTATAGCACAGGGCTCTACACCACAAGCCACAGAATTGGTCTCTAGTCCTGGAGCAGCTTCCAACATCTGCTGACTACTCCCCAGCCTCAGCCTGCTGCAGCCTCTACCCACTCCAGGCAGAGCTGGGAGGCTAAGGCAAAGTAAGTCAGAATACTTACAAGAGTTATAGAATCGGCCGCAGCTGCCTGGCCTGGGAGGAGCTGATGGAGGAACTGCAGGAAACCAGGCAGGCTCTGTGCAGGCGGTGGCTAAAGAGTCACAGTACTGATAGATTAAAACTTACTGCGCACTACCACACAAAACCTTTGTCTGGAGAACCACATGCCCTATTTCCCCAGCCCTGTGAGGTGAGAATGCATCTTCCCCCCCCCCCCCAGAACTCCCAGACTGGGGAGGGTGGAGTCTGCCGGAGTGCTGCTGAGTAATGGACCAGCTACCTCTCCTCGGCCACTGCCCCTCTCCCACCTGCCTCCTCTCACTCCACTTCCTCCCTTAGATGAGCAGATCACTGAAGGGCCGAGGAACGTCTGCCTGCTCAAGGAGAACCCTGAGTATGCCAACTTTGACTTGAATGACACCGCTCAGTGTTTCACCAAGTGCGAGCAATCAGCCGACATCTCCTGTGACGTGGGGAACTTGCAGAGGTGAGGGGAGAGGAGTCTGGGAGGAATGGGAGGGGATGGCCTGTTGGGAGGCCATACAGCTATAAGTCCCCAGGGCCCTAGAATAACATGCTGTTTCCCTTTCACCCCTTCATGTTCTCCTTGCCCTGGCCCTGCCCTGGCTCTGCCCTGGCCCTGCCCTGGCCCTGCCCTGGCCCTGCCCTGGCCCTGCCCTGGCTGTCAGAGTCGCTACTGATTAGAACAGTGGTTCTCAACTTGTGGGTCTTGATCCCTTTGAGGGTCAAACGACCCTTTTACAGGGGTGGCCTAAAACAGTTGGGAAACACAGATATATACATTACGCTCATTACAGCAGCAAAATTACCGTTATGAAGTAGCACCAAAAGTAATTTTATAGTTGGGAAGGTCACCAGGACGTGAGGAACTGTATTAAAGGGTCACAGCATTAGGAAGGTTGAGAACCACTGGACTAGAGGATGCAGAGGTGAATCAGCCAATCTCTGCCTTGGGAGCAGCAGAGGGACAGAGATGCGCACAGTGATGATGTCAGAGGTGATCAGTCAGAAACGCACAGTGATGATGTCAGAGGTAATCAGAAGTGTGGACAAGGAGCCAGCTTAGCACAAAAGAGGACATCTGCCAAGGCCTTGTCCAGGGGGCGGCCTGGGAAAGGGCTTTGGGGAGTACAAAACAGTTTTTCTGGTGAACCCACACAATGGTGGGGGGTGGGGTGGCTGCTTAACTTCACAGTATTGGGACAGGACTACAATGCTTTGAATTATAAGTGTGCAAAGAGGTGCAGGGGACAGAGGTGGCAATGAGACAAAGGGTGTATCAAACTTGAAATACAAGCAAGGAGTGGGGTGAAGGACCAAGTTAACTAGACCATTATGGGAAACGGGGAGATGGCATATTTGAAATTAAGAACCAGTCAACTCTGCATTCTAGGTTGATTGATTGTACTTCAGGGCTGTCCAGAGGTGGTGACAAATGTAGAGATGTGGTCCAATAGGGTGGAATTCTGTTGGCACTGTGAAGCTGCTCAGGAAAGATGGCTCAGGCAGGCTTCATGAGACCAAGAAGCTGGCTAGATGGCGCAGGGGAGACAAAGCTTTCTGGTGCTGTCCCTGCTGGAATCATTGCCCAACTAGCTCTGCCTCTCTGCTCTTCTCTGGGATCTAGGTGAAGGGACCCAAAGCTCACCTGGGATACCACAGAAGTGCCCAGCTTACCGCCAGAACTCAGAAAACGGTTGTTGAAGGGATGAATGAAAATCTTTGCTCAAAGCTAGCTGTTAAGATGGTGTTCATATTGAAGTTCATTCTTTCAGTGTCCTGGAAGTGACCTGAGCCTAGCCTACAGTCACTCTGGCAGCCTCTTAGACAGTGTGAAGTCCAGGGTGCCCGAGTGACATCACAGCTCAGATAAGCACCTTGGAGAAAGCAGGCGCCTTGGTACTGAAGGATGTGATCTGGTCCCACTTCATCCCTACAGTTGCCCTTTTCTCTTCATAACGACACTGTCTTCAGCTACTTTTCTTACCGCTGTAACAGGATACATGGCAGGAACAGCCCAAGGGAGGAAAGGGTGTCGTCCTCCATGGTGGGAAAGGCATGGTGGATGGACAGGCTCTGTTCATGGCAGCAGAGGCTTACAGCATCATGAGCTCTTACACAACTTGTTAGGGAGGAGCACAGAAGCAGAAGGGAATAGGAAGCAGGCCTGGCTATTCTTCTACATATACCACCTAGGCCCAGCTTCTCAAAGGCTCCATGACCTCTAAAAATAATACCACCAGAGGATGTTGAAGTATTGAAACATATGAACCTATGGGGACATTTTACATTCAGACCATAAAAAAAAAACATGCTCTGAGGTAGGTCCTGTTATCAACCCATTTCTCAGATGAGAGAATCGAAGCTCTATGCAGTTGAATAACTTGCCTGTGGTTATACAGCAGGTAAGAGGCAAAATTGATAAGAGCTTGTATAGGAGGCTCAGAGGAGGCACTTGATGTGATAGGCTGGCCCCAGACTACCAGTGCTCAGGTGGCTTCTAGTTTATCTACCTGTAAAATGGGATTTATGGGATGATGGTGGAGGCTAAATAATTCTGCACCTGAGTGCTGTGGTAACCCCATCATCCACACTGTTACAATGCCACATCCTCAAGCCCCTGCTCTCAAGCTCTCAGCCTTCCTCATAGCCTCACTGAAGACTGAGCAAATACTGCACAGAGGAACTATTAGCTGATAGCAGGAGCTCAATCAATGTTGGTGGGCTTTCTTGTAATGGACCTCTTGATTATAAAAGTAACACATGCTGGGCATAGTGGTGCAGCCATTAAGGCAGAGCAGGTGAGTCTCTGAGTTCAAGGCCTGGTCAACAAAGTAAGTTCCAGGACAGCCAGGGCTGCAGAGTGAGAGCCTGTCTCAGAAAACAAACAACAGCCGGGCAGTGGTGGCGCACGCTTTTAGTCCCAGCACTTGGGAGGCAGAGGCAGGCAGATTTCTGAGTTCGAGGCCAGCCTGGTCTACAGAGTGAGTTCCAGGACAGCCAGGGCTACACAGAGAAACCCTGTCTCGAAAAAAAACAAAAAAAAGAAAAAGAAAACAACAACAAAAAGTAATACATATTCATTGAAAATTTGTTATAGAAAGAAAGTGAGAATTTCTCTTAACCCATCAACCAGAGCTGGCTACTGTCTTTATCTGGATGTGTATCTCTTTAGCATCTTACATGACATATAATTTATTTTGTGATATGGGTGGCTCATGCTTTTTATCAGGTATCGTAGTGAACTTGTATTCCTAGGCTTGGAATTAGTGACTTGTGGGAGTAGGCAAAGGGTTAACTCCAGCAGAAACTGGCTAAAGTAGTCAGGTCGAATGTTACTTCCACAGGCAGATTGTGAATTCCAGTTACCCTGTGGCTTTGTCAACTCTTGGTCTTGTCTGCCTTTCCTCATTAGCCATCCTTTCAGGTTTCTAGTGCGCCTCGTGGTGATTGTGATGAGTGACGTCAAGCGCCTTGCTATATTCCTTTCATATCTTGACAACTCTATTTCTGCTTGTTGGTCTACAAAGCTGTTTGAATTTTCCAGAGTGATTTTGGGCATCCTTTGTTTGTTCTGCACATCTCTTTGTTGTGAATATACACATTGAGAATATTCTTCCTCTTCGTGGGTTTCCTGTTCACTTCCTCCTCAGCACTGTCTTTTGACCATTGCTAAAGGTTTTTATTTTATTAGTGTAACTGATCAGTCTTTAGATTTACTTTAAGTGTTGGTGTGTGTGTGTGTGTGTGTGTGTGTGTGTGCATGTGTGATGTTGGGGATTAACATGTCACAGCATGTGTGAAGTCAATTCTCTCCTTCCACCTTTACATACATTTTGAGACTTGTGAGACACACATGCTCCTTAACACATCTCACCAGGCCTATTGCCTGTTACTCCTGTTCTGTTCCGTTCCATTCCGTTCCGTTCCGTTCAGTTCCGTTCCACTCCGCTCTGTTCTATTCTAAACTAGGCAGACATGGCTGTTGGAGCACCTTTAATCCCCAAACCCAGCAGATGGAAGCAGAAAGATTAAAGAAACCAAGTCAGTCCTCCGGTACTAAGTGAACAAGGCCAGCCTAAGCTCTTTAAGACCAGACTCTGTCACAGACAACAAAACAAAACAATAAAAACAATTGCTTTCTACACCAAGACCACAAGAATGCTCCTTCTCTGCTTTCTTCAAAAGCTTCCTTGCTTCTTTGCTCACGGGACTAAGATCTGACAAAAAAAAAAAAAATCAGACAGAGGAAAAAAATTGCTGTTTATTAAGGACCATAGAGTCTCAGGTTTGTTTCTCTTCCTTCACACACCTCCCCTGAGACCCTGATGCCCTGCTGGGGCTCTGTAGCCCCTGTGCCTGTCTGTAGGCAGAGCCTCATATCACACAGGCCATAGTCAGCACTGAGCCACATTCTTCCCCTGGACATGTCTGTCTGGTGACACACAGGAAGAGAACAGTATTTGGGAATGGCTTCCTCCCCTTAGCATGCTCTTGCCATCTGTTCCTGCCGTGACCAGCAAGGTGTGTTTTGTGACCAGCAGTGACCTCCATTCATCAGCAATTCAAACTCTCAGAAGAAAGGGTGTAGGAAGAACAGATGTTCTTCCCAGGAGAAGAGAGGCCACAGGCGCTGAACCTCATGTTCATGGTTTTCTACAGGATGTCACCTCAAGGTCGTCCCTGTCCTAGCTGCTGTTGACAGCAAACTGCAATCACCTTTTATGACTTCATTTCTTCATGCATTCTTAGGAAAACAAACAGCTCTTCCTGATTCAGAAGCAGAAGCCCAAAGCCATGGTTCTTAAAAAAAAATAGATACGCTAAGAAATAATAATGACAACTTGTTGATATTATTATTATTATTATTATTATTATTTGTAGTAGTAGTAGTATATTTAAATATTTAAATACACAAATGCTAGAGCTGGAGAGGATGGCTCAGCAGTTATGGGGACTTACTGCTCTTGGAGATGATTCAGGCTGAAGTCCCTGCACCAGGTGGCTCCCAGGCACCTGTAACTTCTGTTGCAGGGGATCTAACACCCACCTCTGGCCTCTTCAGGCTCCTGTCTCAAAGACTGTACAATTTGCATGTGACTACACATATCCTTCTACCCCTCCCTCAGAAAGCTGAAAAATATTTCTAGTCTCACAGAAGGCCTCTCATGCTTCCCCCAAGTAACACCCTACCATGGTGGTAATCATGACTGGTGGTTCATTTTTCTTAACATTTATTTTTAGATATTTTTGCTAGGTTTATATATTTTACTTTTGTCTGTTTTGCTTACATGTGTATGTGTACCCTATACATGCAATACCTGTGGAGGCCAGAAGGGGGCACCAGATCCATTGGAGCTGGAGTTATGAATGGGTGGGAACCGCTGTATATATGGGTCATATATATGGGTCTTTTGCAAGTGCAACGAATGCTTTTTATCGCTGAGCCATCTCTCCAGCCCTTGATGGTGACTCTTGACGGTCAGTGTGATTCTATTGAGCAACTAGGAAATTACAGAACATACCTCTGATTGTGTTTGAGGTCATTTCCAGAGATAATAAGATTATGAGGGCTCTGACCTTGCCAATGGTTCAACACACTCATGGATCCAAACCTTGCATAAACTGCTGGGGGCAGGAAAGTGGAACTGGGAAGCTGTCCTACATGGAGGCATCCTTTAAAGAGGTACCTCTTGGCCCTGTCTACTTCCTGTTATGCTCTCTGCTCCCCAGCAGCAATGAGCAGAGCAGCAGAGAAACAGTAAAGACACTGAACCGTGGGCTGAGCCCTCTGAAGCCGTGAGCTGAAACAGTTGTTTTTTGTTTTTGTGTTGTTTTTTTTAAATCATGTCTCTCAGGCAAAGCACACAATGACAAGAGTGCCCTGTGGTCAACATTCTATATCCCAATGCTTTATTTATTAATTTTAAACTTTTCTTGTTTTCAAGTAACACACAATTTTTCCCTTATCAACATGCCTGTGCCACAGTTCTCTCTCCCTCTTCCTCTCTCCCTCCCTTTCCTCCTCTCTCTCTCTCTCTCTCTCTCTCTCTCTCTCTCTCTCTCTCTCACACACACACACACACACACACACACACACACACTTTCTTAATAGAGTCTCCAGCCAAGGTGGGCCTCAAACTCACTATATAATGAAAGATAACCTTGCCCTTCTGATCGTCTTGCTACTATCTCCTACTCACCAGGATTACAGGCATGTGTCACCACACCTGATTTATGGAGAGCTGGATTCTAGCACGCTATATATAATTTGATTTTTAATTTTTGTGGGGACAGGGAGTGTCTGGGTCTCATAGAGCCAGGCTTCAAATTGGCTGTGTAGCTAAGGATAATCTGGAGCCCCCAATCTCTCCGGCTCCGTATCCCAAGAGCTGGAGTCATAGGCGTGCACCACCACCACAGAGTTTGGTATCCTGATATGGATGCACCTGATAAGCCCACATGCTCTGCTCATCATGGACAGAGTTCAATATCAGAGTATTCACATGGTGTGTGAGACTATCCCTGCAGTCACTCTATTCTGCTTATCCATACCCCACTGCTGTCCCTGCTTCACCACGGTCAGCTCTGGCTGCCCTCCTCCTTTTTAGGACCATCTCTGGTCATTTTGTATGAAGGGAGCTCTTTTGCATTGACTTTCCTTTACCACAGTGATCCTCATCCATATTTTATGGTATTTATTTTAGTTCGATTACCACATGCAAATATAGTACATTATGTTGTCCATGTGCCAATTGATGGGCATTTGAATTGGTGCCAGATCTTGATTAGTCTGAATATTGTTCCCATGAACATTTTAATCCAAGTCTTTGAGTCCATATGTTGCCATTTGATAGGGAAATCTATGCTTGGGGACAGATTTGCTGGAGTGTACACTGAATGTATGCTGAGTTTCATAAAAGACTGCCAAACTGTTTCCCAAAGTGGTGGTGCCATTTGCTTCTTGTCAGCAGAACGTCATGTATTTCTGGCCACTCTAGTGTAGAGGGACATCACCTGTGCTTCCCGCTGGTATTCCATCATGAACAATTAGCTCCAACATCGTGCTCACTGGCCACTTGGAGATTTTTCTTTGGTAAAATGGTTCTCTTTCTCTTTCCTTCCTCCTCCTCCTCCTCCTCCTCCTCCTCCTCCTCCTCCTCCTCTTCCTCCTCCTCCTCTTCCTCCTCCTCTTCCTCCTCCTCCTCCTCTTCCTCCTCCTCTTCTTCCTCCTCCTTTTCTTCTTCTTCTTCTTCTTCTTCTTCTTCTTCTTCTTCTTCTTCTTCTTCCCTCCTTCCCTCCTACCTTCCTTCTCTTTCTCCCTCCCTCCTTCTTCTGGTTTGTCAGAATTTTCAGGAGGTCACTTTCTGACAGAGGGTGGTCACCTCAATGTACCTTCATGGTTCATATAGGGTGTGGGGGTTGGGGTCAGTCAAGTAGCTTATTTCTACCTGTCCTCTTGGGGAGTGGTCATCAGGAGCAGCTTGGTATGGGGCAAATATCTGGGTTGAACCCCTCCGAAGCCTGGAGGGTGAGTGTGTGGATGTTTCTGAATGGGAGCATCTGACTTAGACTCGGGATGATTGGCAGCTCCCGAGTGGGGGTGGATCTGTAATCCCAGCCTCAGGAGATAGAAGAAGGAGGGCTGTGAGTTTGAGGCCAGCCTGGGCCTGTCTCACAGAAGAAAAAGGGGAGGCTCCAAACCAACAGACAATAATAAGAATTTACTATATCTGAGAGGCATACTGGGACTCTTCCGAGAAACATCACAAGATAGGAACACATATAAGCAAATATTCACTCACTTTCTTTGTGGCTCACCACTTTATGTGGCAACAAAAATCTTGATACTTCTAAAACTTCCTATTTTATTTGGTACCAATAAAAGCCAACAGCTCTCTGACAGTCAAAGCAAGATAATGTGTGTTGCTCAATGAATTCCGACAGCTTCACCCCTCCATTTCTGGTCAGTGGTCTTCTTATGCTGCCTTGTGTATGCCTTGCATATATTTGCATGGTTTACTTTTCTATTCCATAATTTATTTTCTACTTCCTCTATAGAGTCTTCTCTCCTCGATAGCTATGGCTATTCAAAAACAGAGGCAAGGCTGGGATGTAGCTTAGTGGTAGAGCACTTGCTTAGCATGCCTGAGATCCTGTGTTACACGCATACACACACATACACACAGGAGGGGGAGAGAAGAGGGAGGGACAGGAGAGGGGGAGAGAGGAGATAGAGGGAGGGAGAAAGAGGGAAGAGGGAGACAGGAGAGAAGAGACAGAAGATAGAGGGAGAGGGGAGAGAAGAGAGGAGAGACAGGAGGAGAGGGAGGGACATAAAGAGAGAGAGGGAAGGAGAGAGGGAGAGAGGAGAGGGAGGAGATTAAGAGAGAGAATTCTCTTTTGTCTCCAGAGCTACTCCTTTTCATGGACTCAGTTTGGATGTGTCTCTCCCTCTAGCCCCATGTCTCCTACCACTGTCTCAGCTATCACCTGATCAGAGTTTCTTGGAAAAGTGAATATCGGCTAGAGGGTGGGGAGACGGCTCAATCAGTAAGGTATGTGGTGCACATGCATGAGGACCTGTGATCTCCAGGACTACATAAAAAAACAGGTTAGGGGTGATGGAGGAATGGCTCAGCAGGTAAACACTCTCGACACAAGTTTGACAACCTGACTTCAATTCCTAGAACCTACATAGAAGAGTGACAGAACCAATCCCCGCAGTTGTCTCTGAACCCAGATGCAAACTATGGCATGCAATGCAATAAACAAATAAGTGAAGGTAATTAAAATGATTTTAAGTAAGAGGCAGCCATACATGGCTGTGATCCCAGGGCTAGGAAAGCAGCAATTAGGGCCCAAGGCTAGGGAGGAACCAAGGGAGGACCATTTTAAATTTCAGCACCACGGAGAGTGACTCTGACTGCCTTCCTTTTAGAAGAAGCCTGTATTCTATTTGTCTCTAATACCATCTGCTCCCTGGCAGTCAGTTCCCACGTGGCTTGGGTTTCTTTCTTAAAAAATAAACAAACAAGCCATTTATTTAAGCCAGACATAGTGGCACATGCCATTAATTCCAGGACTTGGGAGGCAAAGTCAAGTGTATCTTTATGTATTTAAGGCTAGCCTGGTCTACATAGTGAGTTCCAGCCCAGCCAAGGCTACATAACAAGACCTATCTTTTAAAAAATAAAATAAATGTGTCTATTATTGTGTTTATGATGTGGGCAGGGTCATGCATGCCACTGCACACTTGTGGGGGCCAGAGGACAACTAAAGATAAATGCAGTCAGTTTTCCCTTTCCACCTCTATGTGGGTTCTGGGAATCAAACTCAGGTCACCACGCTTGCTCAACATGTGCCTTTGTCCACAGAAGCATCTTGCTGGTCTGTGGCCCAGTTTTCTTCCCCTGATTCTCCCTCCCTCCTTTTCCTTCTTTCTTTCTTTCTTCCTTTCTTTCTTTCTTTCTTTCTTTCTTTCTTTCTTTCTTTCTTTCTTTCTGTTATGGCTCAGTTTTCAAATGCTGAATTTCTACTATGTAATTAGCTCTTGATAAATGTGTTCAAAGAGATTTATTCAAATAAAATATACAAAGCCAAAAGCACATGAGAAGATGTTTGGCATCACTGGTCATTAAAGAGATGCAAATCAAAGCCACCAGAAGACACCTCTTTGTATTCATAAAGTACAGATAAAAACAATAATACAAAGCCAGGCATGGTATTACACACCTTTAATCTCAGCACTCAGGGGGCAGAGCCAGGCAGATCTATGAGTTTGAGGCCAGCTTGGTCTACAGAGTGAGTTCCAGGACAGCCAGGGCTACACAGAGAAACCCTGTCTCAAAAAACAACATCAACAACAACAAAATGAAAACAAAACCCTTGTGTTGTCAAGGCCATTGTGTTGACAATGGAGCTAGTGGGACTTTCATATACTGGAGATATGGGTGTAATATTGCAGCATCTCAGTAACACCATTCAATGAGAAGCTAAATGGAGAATTACCATATAACCTTGATATGGATGGATATGGTGCCATTTGTATTTTAATACTAATTCTGCTCTCTTGGGAGGGGCTGTGGACTTGGAGTGAGCCAGGTACTTAGGTGACTTCTTGTGAACCAATCTCCTAATGACTAAAGGAGCCAATCATTGGGTGAGGAGGTGGTACTTCTGGGTGCGATAGAGGGAGAGAGGAAGCAGGAGGGAGAGAGGGCTTTTTGGGAAATAGTCAAATGCCTATTCATAGATGGATGTGCAGAGCTACATGTCCATCAGAGGATGAATGCAAAGAGCCGTATGTCCATCAATGATAAGATCCATATGTGCTATGTGCTCGTCGGTAGAGCAATGTATTCATATGCCCACCATTGGACAGGTGATCAGCAGATGGGTGCATTTTATCCAGAAGGACTGAGACCACAAAGCAGGTTTCAGAAATGATAAGAAGAAACAATATACTAAGTGTAAGAAACCAGACTCAGAGGGCCACATGGTGTGTGCTTCAATATACCATAGATTCAAAATAGGCAATGTTTGGACTGGATGTGGCTAGGTTGGTAGACACTTATCTGGCAAGCACAAGGCCCAACACTGGGAAACTGGTGTGGTTAGCACGTGCCTGTAATCCCTACACTCCAGGGGAGGAGGCTGAAGGATCAGTTCAGGTTATCCTTGGCTGCATAGTGAGGATAAGTCCAGCCTAGGCTTCATGAGACCGTGTCCAAAGAAGAAGAGGGGGTATTTACTGAGGACAAAGCAAATCAGATGAATGGTTTGCAGGGGCTGGAGAAAGGGACAGGCTAGCTGCTTAGTGAGCATGGGGTTTCCTTCCGTGGCTATGGGGCTGTTCTAAAGTAAAAAGGTAGTGATGGTTTCAGAGCATCATGGATGTGCTCCATACCACTGAATACTACACGCTAAAATGTTTAATATGCAGGTTATATCTGGCATGTTTCTATTCTAAAAGATAAGCATGGGCTGGAAAGATGCCTCCGCCCTTATGAGCACTGATCGATCTTGTGAAGATCCAGGTTTGGTTCCCGGCACTCATTTGGTGGCTCACAACCATTCCTAATGCCAATGCCAATGCCAGAAGCTCTGATGTGCTTTTCTTAACTCCAAGGACACAAGGCATGTAAACGGTGCACGTACATATACATAGGCAAAATATTTATATGCGCAAAATAAACAGTTTAGAGACAAACATTAAGATACTGTCTTACTTAGGGTTTCCATTGCTGTGAAAAGACACCATGAACAAGGCAAGTCTTATAAAGGACAACATTTAATTGGGACTGGCTTACTAGTTCTGAGATTCAGTCCATTATCATCAATGTGGGAAACAGGGCAGCATCCAGACAAGCATGGTGGAAGAACTGAGAGTTCTACATCTTGTTCTGAAGGTAACCAGAAGACTCTTTCCCAGGCAGCTAGGAGGAAGGTCTCAAAACCCACACCCACAATGACACACTTCCTCCAACAAGGCCACACCTCCTAATAGCACCACTCCCTGGGCCAAGCATATTCAAACACATGAGTTTATGGGGGCCAAACCTATTCAAACCACCACAGATACCCAATCTTCATCTGGACTCCTTCAGGGTCAGTTCTCAAGTCACTCCTCTTTACCTTAAGAGCCCAGGGTCTCTGGTATTCTGGATTCACTATCAGAGCTTGATGAGTGGATGGCTCAGTCTGCAAACTCCTCCTTCCCCAATCCCTTGCTCCTTGCAGATATTGGTTGAACTATGAGTACTACCTGCTGGAGAATTCCTTGGAGACTGTGGACATGCCTTTTGTTAAGGCATTGATCCAGAACATCAGCACAGATGTCTCAGAAGACCTGCTATACTCTCTGATGCCCTCCCAGGTGAAGAGCTTCTTGTTGGCTGGCTCAGACCTCTGCTGGTACCCATCAAAGTTTATCCCCCCACTAAGTCCCATTCAGCATAGCTGTCGGTGAATTAACCGAATGAGTGGAACCTGCTGGTGGATTAGCCAGGGTGTGGGAGATCCATGAACTGGTCCTCTTACCATTGCCCTTGATGTCCTCAGGATGTCTCTCTCCTAGAGCCCTGGGGTGCTCACCTGGAGATGAACCTCTGGCTCCTCCAAGCCTAAAAGTGCCCATTAACCTCTCTGCCAAAGCACATATCTGAAGTCAGAGTAAGGGCACGCTTGGCCTCACAGAGATGGAATGGGAGGAGTCTACATTCACACTGGCCCAGATTGAAATCCCGTCTCTGCCCTTACCAGCCATTGCCTTTATGGGCACACTTACTTTTCTGATCCTCAGTTTTCTCACCTGTAAACAGTAAGAGTATTGCCCACTTCGAGAGTATCAGAAGCCAAGCAGGACGATGCATACTTATCCTCCCAACGCTCAGGAGGCAGAGGCAGGAGGCTTGCTTCTGAGCTCCAGGCCAGCACAGCCTCTTTCTCAAAACATAACAAATGTAAAACAAGCCATAAACATCTTGGAAAGAATATCTGAGTTAATACCAAGATGTTCTTGGTCCAGTGAGGGCTCAGCAAGTCCCCAGCATCCCTGCAGAGATTGAAGGTTCAGGGAGCTGACTGAGTTGCTCATCAGCCTCTTTTGATGCTGTGACTTCTGGGTAGGATCCTTACTGGGCCAAGACATCACCTAAGTGTCCTTTTTGACAAGATCTGGACCTGGAAAGTGAGGTTGGGGCTTCAGCCTCAACACCTGGTCCCCTGTTTCCATGAGTGTGGATCCTCCTGAAACAGGGAGCTAGTGGTTGTAGGCTGAAGCTCTAGGGTACTCAGGAGGCCAGAGACTAGACGAAGAATGCCTAGTGATTTCTGCAAAGATTTGTTCTTACATTCTAACTGTGCTTGCTTTCTAAACCACTTCATTGTTGGGCAGGAGGGGCTTCACAGTCAAGGTGAGCATGAGTCCCCCACACCACCCTCCTCTTATTTCTTCCCAGGACACCCCTCACTGCACACACACACACACACACACACACACACACACAAAAGCAGAGTGTGTCTGTATCAACATAGACCTGCTCCACTGATCGCTGTGATGGAGAAACTGGGGCTCCACTGTTAATGTCTGTCCAAGGGCCCAGCCCATGAGGAGCAGAACCTGGACTGAGCCAGGTGCTCTGTGCCCTGGCCCTGAGCTAGAAAGTCCTCAGATGCTGCCCCTCCACTTGGCATGCTACAGTTTCCCTCCCAATTGGAGTGGTAGTGACATCTGACTTGGGGTTGGAATCCTGAGGAATCCAGCTGGGAGCTGCTGGATCCATGCTTACAGATCCCAAGGCAGGTGATGCAAGGTGAGGACCAGCCTGCTGACAGAGTCCGACTTCCCAAGAGCCTGTTTGGAGCCCTGCCTGGCAACAGGTTTGCAGTCCGGTTGGCCATAACTATTCTAGACATCGGTTCAGGGAATGTCTTCAAGGTAAGAGGCCTGCTGGGAGCCCAGGAAGCTGCAGTGTTAAATGCTCAGGGTCCCTGAGATTGTCTCTAAGGCAGCCAGGTCATCCAAGAGCCATTTCTATAGTCTGTGGCCTGAAGACTATTCTGATACCCTGACATCAGCACCTGCTGACTGTGTATGATGTCCAAGTATGCTTATGCATCCTTGTGTGTCCTTGCACATGCATAAACACACGTGCCCTTCTATATTCCTGAGTGCGTATAATCAGGTGTGCTCAGATGTGACTATTCTTGCACGGGTAAACATACTATCCCTTACCAGTGCATCCCAGATGTGTGCTCCTGAATGCCAGATGTGTGCTCCTGAGGTGTGCATCCATCCATGTAAGCTTACATATGTATACCCTTGGATCTAGAAGCACTCATCCCCTGACCCCCATCTGGAGGTATTCGCTGGCATTTCCCTATATCCTGGTTAGTGTCAAGCTCTTTCAGTTCAGAGGGTGGCTTCTCAGCAAGGTACTATAGAGCCTAGAGCCCAGCCCTGCCTAGCACCACCCAAGTGTGTTATAGAAAGCAGCAGGAAGAAGGGTGGTTATGGCCCCTGGGTCCCTGATCCCCTGATGTCCCAGGCGAGGGCATGTCCTAGAGTTCCCAAGAGCCCTAGATAGGGCAGGTGAGGTCAGCCCATCCCATAGCTAGTCTCCTGCCAATCTCCTCCCAGGGCCCCAAGCTCCTTGAAGACAAGGGCAGCAGAGTGTTGAACAACCGCATGGTGGGCTTGAGCGTGCGCCACATGAATGCCATTGGGCTGTCGGAACCTGTAGAGATTACCTTCTCCCACCAGCGTCAACCACCTGTGAGTCTGCTGCCCAGAGCCCAGCAGTTACCGTGGGGCACACAATGCATGAGCTCTGAGAAGCCACGCATGGGACCTTGTGCCCTTTACCCTTCTCCATGTGTGCAGACAAAACCATTGGGATCATGCACAGTTATGCCCAAAGACATCTGTCTGCCCTGCACATGTGAACACACATGCCCCCTACACCCTCCTACCCCCATGTTCATAAATGTTTGGGGACCTGGAGAACCCATGTGCATACATGCTTCCTACGCCTGCCAGGCAATGATCCTGAAGGCATGCATGAACAGACAGGCAAACACTCTTGTGCCATATGTGTTGTGTCTCCCACACGCACAGTGGTCCAGGGAGCATCAGCTGATGGAGTCAATCTCCCCATGTGGGCTAGAGGACTTCCTCTTAAGGCACATGCAGACCACTGATAGTGCCCTGTCTTCTTTTCTTTCTCCCTTTCCTGCCTCCCTCCTCTCCTGATTCATACTCTCTGGTTTCAGAATATGATCCTCACCTGTGTATTCTGGGATATGGCTAAAGGTAGGTTTGGAAGACCTTTCTAGAATGAGAAAAGAGGAAGCTACAGGCTTCCACAGGGCAGAGGGTGAGGACAGAGGCAGGCTCTCTCTTTCCTCCTCCCCTGCTCTTACTTTGCTGTGGTCCACAGGAGACTGGGATTCCCACGGGTGCTCCACGGAGCTTGGGGATGAGAGAACTGTCTGCCGTTGTGACCACTTGACCTTCTTCGCCTTGCTGCTGGTAACAGCCCATGCCATCCTGATCGCAGTGGTCCAGCCTCTGTCCCTGGGAGAGGCTGCCTGGCTGGCTGGGGTTTGGGAGATATGTGGGCCTGGCCTCTCAGTGATGTGATCAGAACTTGGGGTCGTCTACAGAGGCCGATCTTGGACCAGGCCACAGCACAGACTCTCACTCGAATCTCCCAGGCAGGCTGTGCAGTCTCCATGATCTTCCTGGCTTTCACCATGGTTCTCTATGTGACCTTCAGGTAAGTAAAGACACTCCCTTTTCCTCCTGCCCTCAGGGAGGTACAGGATAGGGATAAGGTGTCTTTGTTCTGGGGCCTCTCATTGTCTTCTCTGGTCTTTTGTTAGCTCACTGAGAAGGTGGAACTTGGGGTTGAAGTTGAAGTTGAAAGTGGCAGAAACTCAACTCAGATTGGCCAACACAGGGCATGAGTGGTTTGTGGAAAACTCACAGCATGTGGCCTCCAGGCAGGGAAAGAACTAAGGGCTCCAGCTGATGCTCCCCGGGGATTGGTCTCTTCTTTTCTTTTTTTCACAGCTTGCTCTCTCTCTTGTCAGGATGTCAATTTCACCCTGGTGCCTTGAGATTTCCGGGCTCGGGTCCAGCTCCTTAGATATTCAAGCAAAAATGAAGCTCCAGAATTGAAGCCTTTAAGAACAAACATTTCAAAATAATTATAGACTAACTGGAAATTGCAAAAATAGCACAGACAGTCTGTGGTTCCTTCCCGGAACTTCCTCAAGTATCAAGTCGTATGTAACTGTAGAGTGTCATCAAAGCCAGGAAGTTGGCACTGACAGATCATAGCTAAGTAGTCTCAAGACCCCCTTCAGCTCTACTGTTTTAGATAGCGTGCATGTGAGGTGTGTGTGTACATAGTGTGTGTGTGCACACATATATGTGTGTGTGCACATATGTATAGTGTGTGTGCACATGTGCATACATGGGCATACACATGTATATGTGTGTGTGGTGTGTGCACATGCATACATGTGTATGCATGTGTACATAGTGTGTGTGTGTGCATGCACATGTATATGTGTATGTATAATGTATATGTGCATACATGGGCATACACATGTAAATGTGTGTGTGGTGTGTTTGCATCTATGTATATGTATGTGTATGTAGTGTGTGTGTGTGTGTACATGCTAATGTATATGTGTGTGTGTAGTGTGTATTTGCACGTGTTTATAGTGAGTATGCACATGTGCATGCACAGGCATACATGTGAGTGTGTGTATATATGTATGTGTATATGTGTGTGTGTGTAGGGGGTGATATTTAGAAAATGACTCCAAGTCTGGCTTGTTCCCAGGCAGCCACCATGTTCCTGCTGCTTCTCGGCTCTGACCAGGGCTCTGGCTAGCTAGATGCGCAGGCCCTGGCACCCACGAGACACCAGTGTGGGGGATGGCTCTGCCAATCCACCATGCTGCATCCACAAAGCTCGGCTGAACCCCAGACAGTATCTGCCATCCTCGCAGTACCCGGTAGAAATGAGACTCTCAAAGCTTAATGATTATCTAAAGGATTTACATATGTATAAATGCTCAATCAACAAGATGCCCACACAATTAGAGTTGGTATCCAATATCTAACCTTTTGATAGAAGTTGCTACCCAGGACAGCTTTCAGCCCATCCGTGGTTCTCCATGGCCGATAGCCCCCTCTTTCTCCTCCCCTTCCTCTTTTTTCTCCCCTCCCATTCCTCTCTTTTTCTCCTAACTCCACCTCCTCTTCTACTGCCTAATCACCAAGCTCCACTGTGAATAGAGTGTAGCAGAATAAGTATCCTGCTACATGTGCATATCAGTGAATGTATGTGCCCACATCCAAGTAGGAGTGAGGATATGGTTTGCAATATCCTGTCTAAATAAAACTACATGGCCCAGTATTGAGAGTAGTCCTAGTTGCAAAAATGGCTGACTATTAGCCAAGCATATGGTTCCTGTGAACACAGGACTCTAGGGGTCACACTCTTGGGATGCTGAGTGTTCTATAAGTGTGCATGTTTATCTTATGAATATTCAGTTGTCTTAAAGTCTGACTTTGATCACAGGCCAACAATTGGTTGGGCCACTATGGTTACAGGGTAGAACACACAGGCTGGCCAGGCCATTTGGCTACTCTTGGATTAGTGACAAGTGACTAGCCACCATCTTCACAGTTACTTGTGGCTAAGTGTGGGGAAGGATGCCTCTTCATGAATACATGAGTATCTCCAACAAGGGGCAGGCACAGGACAGACACAGGAACAGATAGCACTATCACTTAGCTCTCCTGAGCCAGGGTCTAGCCTAGAACCCCTCAGACCAACTGACTTGGAGGAGTCTGTGGGGTCAGCCTCTGCTCAGCCTTGCCTATCCCTATCCCCTAGAGCCCAGGATTGCCAGAATCCACCTGGAACATTCTTTAGGCTTTCCATTTTCCAGTCCAGGGATCTCTGCTCTCTTTCTCCTGTGCCTTCGTTGCCTCAGTTGCTAAGAAGCCCTGGTTTCAGCCCCTGTGAGTTGTACTTACACCACACCTCCCCTCTCCCACCCCGCCAAGTACTGGTATAGAACACAGTCTCCAGCCCCATCCTCAGTGTCATTTCCTCAGCATCACAAATTACACAATTTAGTTAAGGAATCTGTCAAACAGTAAGGCTGGCAGGATCCAGTGAGCATCCACAGAGCCCAGAGAGCCATGAAGGGACTTGTGCATTAGAACCTGAGAGCTTACACTCTGGTTCCTAGCAAAGGGGGACACTGAATGGTCAGGCAGGAGTGGCTGTGAAGGTGATAGCAGCAATCGGTGACACTGAACTGAGACAGGAAGATAGACCAGCCTGGGCACCTGTGCAAGCTCCTTGGGGCTGCTCACTAGCTCTTCTCTCCCAGGTTCTCTCTGCAGAGGTTCAAGTCTGAAGATGCCCCTAAGATCCACATGGCTCTGAGCATCAGCCTGTTTCTCCTGAATCTTACCTTCTTGATTAATGTGGGGAACAGCTCTCAAGGACCCTCAGCCTCCTGCTGGGTCCGAGCTGCCATTTTCCACTACTTCCTGCTCTGTGTCTTCACCTGGATGGGTCTGGAGGCCTTCCACCTCTACCTGCTGGTCATCAAGGTCTTCAATACCTACTTTGGACACTATTTCCTGAAGTTGAGCCTGCTGGGCTGGGGTAGGCATGGGCTGGAGGGGTAGAGGGAGGCTGGAGGGTTTGATGGGGAAGAGCCTAGGGAAGCCCAAAGACCAAGCGATGGATAGGTAGAGGGACGGGAGGCAATCTCCATCAAGGGGACACTGGCAATGACAACTCACCCGCCTCCCTTGTTCACAGGCCTGCCTGTTCTTGTAGTTATTGGTGCCGGAAGTAGCAACAGTTATGGGGTTTACACCATCCGCAATCAGGAGAACCGCACCTCGCTGGAGCTGTGAGTGGGGCTAAGGGGAGCAGAGAGTATGAAGGCCTTTGGTTTCACTAGAGGGAAGAAGAGAAAGAGGTCTTAGGGAGACACCAGCAATGTCAAAGCCAGGAGGATAGTCAGATCTAGCTGGCTTGTGGTAGAGGGGGTAAATAGAAATCTGAGTCAGAAAGGAGAATAAAGGAGGAGACCCAGGAAAGCCAATGACAATGGGAGTTGGCATCTTCTTGGTCACAAAGGATCATCCAAGGAAGTATCCTGGGGCTCAATGGTCAGGGGTTTCCCCAGCCCCAACGACTATCCACCTCCTGCAGGTGCTGGTTCCAGAAAGAGCCTGCCCTTTATGCTACTGTCCACGGCTACTTCCTTGTTACCTTCCTCTTTGGTGCTGTGGTACTGGCTTTGGTGGCCTGGAAGATCTTCACTCTGCCCAGTGTCACAGCAGGCAAAGGACCGGGGCAGACCTGGAAGTCGGTCCTCACTATACTGGGCCTGTCAAGCCTGGTGGGCATGACCTGGGGGCTGGCTGTTCTCACCCCCCTCGGCTTGTCCACCGTCTACGTCTTCACCCTCTTAAACTCTCTGCAAGGTGAGAACTTGCACCAAGGGGCGCTGGGAATTGGGAAGGGTACTCTACAGATCACAGGATTCCATAGAAGCTAGCTCAAGTCAAAGGTGCTAATTTTAGATATCCAAGACTCTTGTGGGACCCAGGGCAGCAAGGGTGGTTGGTGTCTTGAGGTCAGGATCAGAAAAAGCCACATAAATCAAAGCAGATGTGCCCACCTATTGTTTTGAAGCTGAGTATTGTCTCCTGTCTAGCCTCTGTGACAACTTACTCTTCTCTCTGCTTTACAAAATGGCTGCCTAATATGGCTGCCGACTCTGTGCTCTGAGTCAAATGACTAGTTCTATCTAGTTCTAACTAGGAAGGCAGGGTCATGAGATTTGATGTGACATAACATAGAATCCTTAAGAAGCTTTTAAAGTATTAGTTTTGTTTTGTTTTCTGCAACAAAATACCCATTGTCTTAGGGTTTCATTGCTGTGAAGAGACACCATGACCAAGGAAACTCTTATAAAGGCCAACATTTACTTGGGGCTGCCGTACAGGTTCAGAGGTTCAGTCCATTATCATCAAGGTGGGAAGCATGGCAGCATGCAGACAGGCATGGTGCTGGAAGAGCTGAGAGTCCTACATCTTGATCTGAAGGCAGCCAGGAGGAGATTGTTCTACACTAGGTGGAGCTTGCATACTAGAAGACCTCAAAGCTCACTCAACAGTGACCCATTTCCTCCAGCAAGGCCACACCTCTTAATAGTGCCACTCTCCATATGCCAGACATTCATACACATGAGTCTGTAGGGGCCAAACCTATTCAAACCACCGCACACAACAAAAGCAACCTAATAGAGGTCTTATCTTGGCTCCTATTTCAAGAGTGCAAAGTATACAATGACAGGAAAGGCATGACACAGCTGGCTACACTATACACGATTCACGAAAGAGACAGACAGACAGGCAGGAAGGCAGACAGATAGACAGACAGACAGGTGCTGGTGGGCCGCTTTTCCCTTTTTAGTTTTTAAAATTATGTTTTTTAAAAATTTATTTATCGGGCTGGTGAGATGGCTCAGTGGTTAAGAGCACTGACTGGTCTTCCGGAGGTCATGAGTTCAAATCCCAGCAACCACATGGTGGCTCACAACCATCCATAATGAGATCTGATGCCCTCTTATGGGTTGTCTGAAGACAGCTACAGTGTTTTACATACAATAAATAAATTTTAAAAATTTTATTTATCTATTTGTTTATGTGTGCATGTCCATGTGGACATCAGAGGACAGCCTGTGGAAGTCGCTTCTTTCCTTCCACCATGAGGGATCCTGGTATGGAACTCATGCTGTCAGGTTCTCTGTCAAGTGCCTTTAGGCACTGAACCCTGTCCCCAAGCCTCTTTCATATTTCTTCCAGGTCCTTGGCATGGTGCTTCCAACTTTTAGGGTGGTCCTTTCCACCTGGATTAGCTGATCTAGAAGCTTTCTTACAGTTACTTACTCTGGGGATCAGAGGTTTGTTTCATAGGTGATTCTAAGTCTTATCAAGGTGACAGTCACTGTTAACCATTGCCCAGACAGACAGACAAACAGACATTCAGTACTTGTGTTCCTCATTCATCTAAGTTGGGGCGGTCCTTGTCCCTTCTTCATGTCCTGTTTCATGATGAATAATTACATGTGTGGGACCCAGGAGGTCTTCAATACACAGGGCATAGTTCTAGAGTCCTAAGCCAGAGGCCAGCTCCAGAGGTCCCCAGTAAAACACACAAAGCCACTTGCCCCAGTCAACCAGCTGGTAAAACTAGCAGTGAAATAAAAGGGGGTAGTATATTGAGAATAGCTATCCTGGAAGAACAGGAGAAACCACATCCTCTACCCTGACTTCAGGGTGATGCCAGTCTCGGGGTTATACAGGGAAGGCACAAAAGCCAGGGAAAGCAGCATGCACAGCCAGGACCTTGTTAGTCATTATCTTAAAACAATTATACAGGGATCCGTCTGCAATAAGAAAGTGGCTCCTGCCTTGGAGTAGCTTCAATTTTTGTCAAAAGATGCTCATTTCTTAGACCCGCTATTCCTAGAATCCAAGGTGGCTACAGGAGAGGAAGACTCAGAAAAAAAGAACAAGATTAGAAAGGCAAGGTGGGATAGGTTCGGTCTTCACATATAATATGTGACTGGAGACAGTCGGCACCACTCCCATGCTCTGGAACAGGATCCTGCAAAAGCTGCTGATTAATAATCTACCCATTACGTCAGCCTCGGGAGGAGGATCACCATCATTAGACAAACACTCCTTAAATGTTTAGCATGTCTGTGTGCAGAGTTGAAGCAAGTCTGACCCAGTTTAAGGCAGCGAAGGGGAAACATGCCAAACTTTAACCCTGTTTTTAGTTACACATTGACATCTGCTGGCCCAGATGAAGAGCCATGTTCTTAGCAAAGCAGCCTCCGAGCTGTTACAGATGCAGTATTGATTGCAGTAGAAATCAAACACTACAGATGCTCTCACATGAAGGACCTGGCTTTAAGGTTTATACACACCTTATGTGGGGTGTGGGTGAAGGTCATTACACTAGGAAGGGACCATAGAGAGGAAAAAGAGGTTTAAAGGAAGAAGGTGGGGAGAAGGTAATGAAATGTGTAAGTGGATCGGGGACTATAGGGAAGAGAAGGGTACAGCTGGGTGACAGGGGTGGAGAGGGAGAGCAATCAAAACAAATGCCACGGGGAGTCCCTGGAGAGGTGACTCAGTGCTCGAGAGCACTGGCTTCTCTTGCAGAGGACCCAGATTTGGTTCCCAGCACTCACATGACGGCTCACAACCATCTGTAACTCCAATTCCAGGGGATCCAGTGCCCTCTTCTGGCTTGCTCTGGCACAAAGTGCCCATGCAGTGTTTTTACATAGAGGCAAAACTCACACAAAATAAAGACAATTTTTTTTTAAGAAAAGGAAATGCTACAGTAAAATTACTACTTTCTATGTTAATTTAAAAAACAAACAAGTAACAGACTGGGGAGATGGCTCTGTGGTTAAGAGTACTTGCTGCTCTCACAGAGATCCTAGTTTCAGTTCCCAATACCCACACAGGAGGTTCCCCATCATCTGTAATTCTAGATCCAGTGAATCCAACGCCCTCTTCTGGATTTTGCAGCTACCAGGCACACATGCATACATGCAGGCAAAATATTCATACATAAAAAAAATCTTAAAAAACAATACACACACAATTGCTTTAGGGTCATCTAAGAGAGTTCCCAGAAAAATAATCACAGAGTACACATTTGAAAAATCCCAGAGGTTTAGAATTGGGCAGAGAGGCATCTTGAACTTAGAGGTGACGTCATTCTTCTTGCATGGCTACACTCATATTTGAGCCTGCATGTCTCTCTGACAAGGCTATGTTATTCAGTCCTCTTATCATCCTCCCATGCGCAGTGAGCCCTTGGTACCTTGAAGTTCTCGACATTGTTATTGTTGTATAATGTTTTCATTATAAATTCCCTTTAAACACAAAGCTTGCATTTCTCAGTCTATTCTATACTTTGGTTTCCTGTACTCTACTAAATCCCCCTTTTCATCTGGCTGACATGCATCCTCTAGTAATGCTTTATAAAAGGATGGGGTGGGGAGACCAACGGCTTTACACATCTGAGAATACTTCTGTTTTCTTCTTTCTTTTTGGTGATAGATATGTGTGCAATTTATTTCAAGGCCAATGTTTGTGGTCTGTAAGGGTTTTATTTGGCTCTCTTTCGGGAATAGGTTTCATTTTTGCCTAACTTTTTCATTAAGTGCTTGAACATTTACAGTGGAGTCCCTTCCGGGTCTGTGCTTGTTCCGGGCTCACTGAAACTCTCTCTTCACCACAGGGCTCTACATCTTCTGCTGGTTCATCATCCTCTACTTCCCGACTAAGAGCACCACAGCCTCCTCCTCCGGCACCGCCCGCCTGGACCAGGCCCACTCCATGTCCCAGGAATAGTCTATAGGTGGCTGCAGTTTGCTCTCATCTCTGGCTGGTTTGTGTGACTTTGAACAGCTACCTACTTCCTTCTGGGCCCCATTGCCTTCTCTGTACAGGGTGTCTAAGGAGAGAGAGGATGGGGACCAAGCTGGGCCATGTGGCTTCAAAGTTCCCATTCTGGAGGCTGGAGGGATAATTTGTAGAAGACACTGGTTCAGTTCCCAGCACCCACATGGCATCTCTCAGCTGTCTGTGACTCTAGTTCCAAGAGATTTGACACTCTCCTCTGGCCTCCAAAGGACACCAGGCATGAAGGTGCTGCATATATCCACATGCAGGCAAACACACACACACACACACACACACACACACACACACACACACACATATATATATATGTGTGTGTGTGTAATAGAAATGCATATATATATATATGTAATAGAAATTTTAAAAATATTTTAAAAGCTCCCATTCAGATGTGTTCATGGGTCCAGAAAGCCACACATGCAGATCTGCAGGACTCTAACGTCCCTATAAGCCTTAGAGTCCCAGCCAACAGTGTTATTTTTACCCCTGCTGCTATGGAGACAGATCTCTATAGCTAAGCAACTGTTTTCAGCCATGGACCACCTCTGATTTCACCAGGAGCCTGAGTCAAAGAGTGTAGACTTGGAGAAACCCCTTAAAGAAACTCCAGTCTTTCCCCCTCTTCCCCTGTCACTCACACTTGGGAGGCTGCCTGTGCCCTCCGAGGGACACTCAGGAGGCTGTTGTTCTGTATGTGCTGAGGAAGCGGAGGTTAGGTTTGTTTGGGGCTATGATCCTCTTGTATCTACTCTTCCCTCATCCTTCTTGCCCAGTCAGGGCCCATCCTCATTGCTTACTGTGCCAATGAGGGTGGAGGTCCTTCTTGGTGCTCACGACACTTACAGAGAATGCCACTGAGCAGGTGAGCTTTCAGCAACATCCCTCACCCCTTGTCCCACTTGGCTGCCAGGTGTGTGGTGCAATTCTGATCTGCTGTCATTGTGGGGCAGAAGTAGAGATCCAGAACCAGAGACATGTCTGCTCCATTTATATATGGCCAAAGTGGGAAAGGGAGAAAAGGTGTCCCTTCCCAAGATGTTGTACTCTTATGAGCAGGGAACTGGACTACCTTACCAATCATCTCAAACCAGCCTGAACATCAGGCCTGGCCATGTCAAGCCAATAATTGTCACACATTTAAATAAACAAATAATTGCTGGATGAGCAAATGAAGGTATCTGTTTGCTTTAACCTGACAGGACTCCCAAAGAAGGGGATGCCTCAGGCAGGATTTAGGTTAAGTCTGTTGCTATGGGTGGCTCAACCTAAGCCTCAGGTGGTTTTCTTATGGAGTTTCAGCTGCCTTGCAGGAGACACAGGCCTGCAGCCTGAGGTGTTTCCTTATCCTCAACTATGTGGAAGAAAGGAATTTTACCAGAGCCAGTGTAAGAGGGGGGAGGGGAAGAGGAGCAGAGGGGAGAGGAACAGAAGAGGAAAGGAAGAAGGGAGAGAGAGAGAGAGAGAGAGAGAGAGAGAGAGAGAGAGAGAGAGAGAGAGAGAGAGAGAGAGAGAGAGAGAGAGAGAGAGAGAGAGAGAGAGAGAGAGATCTAAATGTAGATTTAAGCACGGAGGCTAGAATACCAGAAGTGACAGAACACACTCGAGCACTTGACTCTTCAAGAGAGGCTCCCGATTCGATGACCTAGCAAGCGCCATGGATATTTGTGTGATTTGGGTGGCTCTGAGTTACAACTTAAGCGGTTGATAAGGAACTTTCTTTTCTTCCTCCTTTTGAATAAAAGAGATCATACATTTTCTCCAGAGATACCACATAGGTCTATTATTTGTCATGGGGCTGCAGAAGAGTCGTGTCTGTCACTGTAAATGGGGTTCCCTGGGTGCTATAGGTTTCCAGCTGGGAAAGGAAAACCACCACATACACTCAGGCCTGGAGCACAGTTCTTTGCTGTGTTTGTGGTCTTCTTTGAAATGCCTCCAAGAAGAATAGCTGTGCTGTGTGGGCAGCGCTCACAGCCAATGTTCACTGTGTTAGACGCTGGATGCTCAGCTGTCGAGAGTCTTCAATCAGACTCCCAGGCGAGGGGTTCCTTTCCCTCCCGTGTCCTCTCAATCCCCCTCCTCCTCCAGCCTCAATGAGAAGCAAAAAACAGCAGGAATAACAGAGAAAGCCAGATATGGTGGGTTGCACCTGTAATCCCAGCACTTAGGAGGCAAAGGTGTTGCTCATCCCAAGTTCAAAGCTGGTTTAGGATAATACATAGTGACATAGACTTTGTCTCAAAAAAAAAAAAAAAAAGTAACAGAAGTGTGGGAACTAACTTTTTTTTTTTTTTTTTTTTGGTTTTTTGAGACAGGGTTTCTCTGTATAGTCCTGGCTGTCCTGGAACTCACTCTGTAGACCAGGCTGGCCTCGAACTCAGAAATCTGCCTGCCTCTGCCTCCCAAGTGCTGGGATTAAAGGCATGCACCACCACCACCGCCTGGCTGGAAACTAACTTTTTAAAAAGAATTTATTTATGTATATGGGTACTTTTTCTGCGTGTACTCTGCATACCAGAAGATGGCAACAGACAGTTGTGAGCTGCTATGTGGGTGCTGGGAATTGAACTCAAGCCCTCTGGGAGATCAGTGAGTGCTTAACCACAGGGCCATCTTTCCAGCCCCGTGATTTTTATTGTCATCTGGAATCAACTCAAACCAACCTGTAAGAGACTTTCAAAGACAGATTTTTTTGAAATGGGAAGACCTACTCTGAGTGAGTGACTGGTACCTTCTAGTGGCATCCCAGATAAAAAATACAAGAAAGAAAGAAACTTTGCTTTTTTGCCTGCTTGCCCTCACTCTGGATGGCAAGACCATCTATCCTACTGCTGTGGCATTCACTGGCTGATAGGAGAACCAACTTCTTTGGGATTTTAATATAAACTGAAGACCAAGAAGCTCTCCAGGAATCTCCCAGGCCTTCATCTACAGATTGAGACTGCTAAAGCATCCAGGAATTCCCAGATTCTAGAGTGAGACAGTCATTGTTGGATTACCCAGATCGAGTCCTTCCTGTAAACCAATCACTCCCATATAAGTGAAAAATATATATATATTATATATATTATATATATATATTCATATATATCTGAATACTTATTAGTTCTGTTCCTTTAGAGGACCCTGACTAACACAGAGCTGTAGTGAGGGGACACACCCCTGCCTTGCCTTGGCCTGTAGAGCACTCCTTACCTCCCTCCCCAGGCCTTTCTCTCTACTTAGCTTCCTGCCTCCCTCACTACCCATTGCTACCACCCCCAGCTGGCCAGTGGATGTGGCTGTGGGCTGCCAGCCCCTTCCTGCCCAACTGGGTATGCTGGTAGCCCTAGGAACGTATCTACTTCCTGACTTCTGGCTCACAACAGGAAGGAAGGCAAGAAGGCTGCCGTTGAGGAGCCTGTGGTTTGGACACAGTGTCTGTTGAGCCACAGTCTGTTTTGGTAGACAGGCTTGGGGCCTTTGGGCCTTATCAACATAGATCTTTCTCATGCCTCAGAGCTGATGTTGAAGTCATCTGAGAAACAACTGCTCCAGACTCTGATGAGCCTGAATTTGAATCTTGGCTCTGCTACTCGGGAGCTGTGTGACACTGGGCATGTAGTCTCGCCTCTCAGAGCCCAAAATAAAATAGGCATTACGGAGTCCCTGACTTGTCCTGAGAGGATTAAGGATGTGGAAAAAATAAATTGTCAGCCCTGATTCCTAGTGAGCCCACCTCCTTCCCCCACCTCCACTCAAAGAATGACTGGCCGAGGGTGTTGGGATAGGGACATGAGGTTAGAGGGGACAGCAACCTTGTCTACTCAAAGCCCTCCACAGGCCGGGCTGAAGCCAGAGCGGCAGTTCTGAGATGCCAGCTCCACTCAGGACCAGGAATTCAGGATTCTGGATTCAGGAGAGAACATGCTTGCAATTCAACTCTGAAGAGCATGCAGAACCAATGACAAGACAGTGGGCAGTGCTGACGGAGACTTGGGGGCAAGAGTCTGGCGAGTTTCAGGTCAGCCTGGGGTACTCTGGGAATTTAATGAGAACTAGCCCCAAAGGCTCATGTATTTAAATGTTTAGTCTCTAATCTAAACTAACATAAACTGTTTGAAGGACTAGGAGGTGTGGCCTGATGTAGAATGGAGAGGCGACTCTTCTCCAACACCACGGAGGAGCTGTGGGGTTGGGGCATCTCATTTTCTAGAGTATCCACAAAAGCAGCTCCTGATGCGCAGCAGAGCTCCTAGGCTGAATCCAAGAGCATCCTAAGTATACCCAGCAGAGACTGATAGGCAGAACACTTCTGTCGTTGCCTGGCAACAGTAACTGCCCAGGAGGGGAACATCTGTTTAGGAGAACCAGAGTCCCAAGGTGGGATATGGTGGGATGTCTCTGCCTCTGTAGCTCCCAGTGACCTGGAAAACAAGACTTCTATTGCTGCCTCAGGACCATGACAGAATGGTTTCCTGAGATGTTAGTTTCAGCGACGCCCAGTGCCTGACCCCTGCCATCAATGAAGGTGACTAAGCCAGAGCTTGGCCTGGCCTGCCCTGTTGGTGGTCATGGTGGAAGGTCCCTACCTCCGATTCTTACTCGCTGCTCTATGTTACCTATGCACTTCATAGCAAGCTTTTTAAGTTTATTACAAGACAGGTGGTGGTGGCAGCAGCTGCACCTATGGCTCACACCTTTAATCCCAGCACTCAGGAGGCAGAGGCAGGCAGGTGGATCTCTGTGAGTTCAAGGCCACCCTGAGATGTTACACAGAAAAAACTTGTCTCAAAAATAAACAAACATAAAAAAACCATGGGAAACAGGATGTTTGCTCTATGTTCTCATTAAATATCTTAACATTGAAATATATGAAATTAGAATATTAATCCAAAGCCATCCAAATTGTGATCCCTGAGGATTTTCCTGAGATTGGGGCCTAGCATCTCATAGATCCGGCCATGCTCTCTGTAGCCGTCCACTCCCGTCAGAGTCAGCTACAGGGTAATTACAAGTAACCTGCTGTCAGGAAAGGCAGTTGAAGTGGCTTTGAGGGTCAAGGCTTGTGCTTCAAAGCCTGGTGGCCTGAGTGGAAATCCAGACCACCCACATGATGGGAGGGGAGAACTGACTCCCACAGGCTGTCCTCTGACCTCAATCATGCGCCTTCTGCACCACAATAAATGAACGTGTTAAAGAAATACTAAAATAAAAATAAAGGACCGAATCCTTTCCCCTCCCCTTGCAGCCTAGGAACCAGAGGTAACCTGGCCACTGGTGTGCACTGTGGATAACATTTAGTTATGGGATCAGGCTCCCTCAGAAACCCCTTTGTCTGGGGGACTGAACTCCCTTCAGAAACCAGCTCTGTGCTGTCTGGTGTACTAACGAATGTCTCACCCTGATGGCCAATTCACTCCAGTCATCATCTTTTCTCCAATCTCCTTATCTTTGCCCATTTAAACTAACACATCTTAAAAGTATGTATCGACTTTATTTATATGTGTCCAAGTGTGTCTACATGTATGCCATGCATGCAGGAACCCATGGGGGTCAGAAGAGGCGATAGATTCCCCAGGATCTGGAGTTAACAGGTCCCTGTGAGTCACAAGCAGTAAGAGCTCTTAACTGATGAACCCTCTCTCCAGCCTCCTAAATGAACAGTTTTCTTTGTATTATTACTTGTTTTGTTTGAGACCAGGGCTCATGTCGCTCAAGCTGGCCTTAAACTCAGGATCCCAGTATCTTCTTCCCCAGCCAAATGCAAGACAGAACCACACCCAGGAAGGAGCTCCTGGGCCAGCTAGCCTAGTTTACAGGGCACAAGGCAGAAGCAAACAAAGAAGCTCTGCCGCAAAGTAGGTGATAGGTGAGGTCCAACACCCTCAGGTTGTCCACTGACCTCCATATAGAGAAACTTCCAGATGTTCTCTGACTCCTGGAATGTGATGTCCTCAGGACTCTACCCACAAGATGGTCATAGCCATATATAGGCCTTTAAATTTCCAGAACCGTAAGCTAACTGCCCACTTTTCTTTAGAGCGTTACCCAGGCCCAGACACTGCGTTGTAACACAGCACAGAGAGATTGAACTCAGCATGGGATGCTCCACCCATGTCTGAGAGGAGGGGGCAGATCCAGAGTTTAAAGCCCTGTTTAAGGAATTTAGCTGCTTGCAGAACAAGTTTTAACATGTTTATCAAACTGTCTCATCACTCAGCGTTTCAGGGAAGAGCCTCTGCATCCTCATCCATGCCGAGGGATCTGCCAGGTCCTTGCCTGGGGTCAAGCTGCCAGAGAAAGAACAAGCACAAAAAGGTCACAGTGTAAGAGCGACATAAAGCTCATTTGTCTCCATTTAAGGACCAGGCCTGATTTCAGAAAAAAGGCCGTAAGGCTCCAGGAACAGACCATAAATCCCAGAAACTAGGCCATAAGACACCAGATCTAAAATCCAGAACAAGATCATAAAACCCCTTCCCAAAGAACAGCCTGGGGATAACAACAAAAATGGGAAACTATCTCACCTGAGGATGGGCCATCTGTGCTGGGCCATTTCATCCTACAGTTAAATGTTCATGACATAGTCCCAGACCACTGACCATTTGTGATCCCCCTAGCACCCACCAATGAAATTTTAGATTACCTAATCCTTCTAGAGAGTTCCCCTGGTTCCCTATAAGAAGCGTGCATGCTTTTGTCTGGGGTCACCATTTCAGAGAATGGTTGACCACTGCATGCTGGATATTTCTATAGAATAACCACTTTTTGTCCTTGCATACTATCTGAGTCTGGGGTTTTCCTACAGCAATGAGTTCTGGGGCACCTATGCTCGTGTTTGTCAATGGAGGGACAAAGAGATAATTAGTGTGGCTCCATACAGCAACAAGGTGAGTCTTCCCCCCCACCCGAGACAGAGTTTCTCAGTGTAGCCCTAGTTGTCCTGGAACTCACTCTATAGACCAGGCTGGCCTCGAACTCAGAAATCTGCCTGCCTCTGCCTCCCAAGTGCTGGGATTAAAGGGGTGCGCCACCACTGCCCAGCAAGGTGAGTCATAAGAATACAGCTTTCCATTCTTCCCAGCAACTCCACCCGTTTACTGTTTCCTCCTCCAGCCTTCATCCCAACCTACCTGGCCCTTCCAGGGAATCTGGACGCTGTAAAATGCTGGTTGCACATTCTCTCACCAGCTTCCCCTACTGAATTTAGTCTACTATAGCTAGGATCTTGAATGTTCTCCAAAGGCTTGTGTTGGTCCTCAGCTTCCTGGGAGGCAGTAGACTCTTTAAGAGGTGAAGGCTTAGGGGGCTGGAGGTGTGCCCATGAAGGACACTGTGGGAGCCTAGTCTCTTCCTCTCTCGGTTCCAGTCATGGGGCCTTTGCCATGCTAGCACCATGTTGGCACCACAGGGCCAAAAGCTACAAGGCTTGACTGACCTTCAAAATAAACCTTCTCTATCTTAAAGTTAGATTTCACCCTTATTTTTCACAGCTGCAGAATATTCCAACCAAAGAGAAAAGTATTGTGCATTATTATTGAGAATTAAGGTGATCTCTAATTCTGTTTTCTGACAATATCAGGACATTGGCAAGATTTCCCGGAACTCACCCCCCGCCCATAAAGAACTGTTATGACCTTTATGGGTTCCTTTCTTCAAAAGCAAAGAGTAAAATCTTGTTTTTGAGACTGTATGGGTACAAAGACTAATAGAATCTGGACTAAACTTATAATTAGGTATTTATTGATAATTCTATTTTTTGCTTTGAGTGTGTATATAGCGTGTCCGTGTATGCATGAATGTGTCAGTGACAGAGTATGTCAATGTTTGTGTATGCATATGCCCGAGTGTATAAATATGTGTCATTGTGAGAGAGTGTGTCAGTGGATGTGGGGGTGTATATGGAAATGTGTGTCAGTGGATGTGGTAGTCTGAATGAGGGTGACTCCTATTGGCTGAATGTTTGAATATTTAATAACCAATTATTGGAGCTGTTTGGGATGAATTAGGAGGTGTGGCCTTATTGGAGGAGGCATGCCACTGGGGGCAGGCTTTGAGGTTTAAAAAGACTCATGCCAGCCGGGAAGTGGTGGCGCACGCCTTTAATCCCAGCACTTGGGAGGCAGAGGCAGGCGGATTTCTGAGTTCGAGGCCAGCCTGGTCTACAGAGTGAGTTCCAGGGCAGCCAAGGCTACACAGAGAAACCCTGTCTTAAAAAAAAAAAAAAAAAAAGAAGAAGAAGACTCATGTCATGAAGACTCCAGCCATTCCCAGTGTGTTCTCTGCTTCCTGTCTGTGGATCCAGATGTGAGCTCTCAGCTGCTTCTCCAGTGCCATGCCTACCTGTCTGCTCCCATGCTCCCCACCTTGGTGGTCATGGGCTCTCTCTAACCATCAGAAGCTATAAACCCCAAATAAACTCTTCTATAAGTCACCTTGCTCACGCTAAATAAAATAAATAGATACAGTGAGTGTGTGTGAGAGAGTGTCAGTGCCATGAAAGTGTGTGTGTGGTGTGTGTGTGTGTGTGTGTGTGTGTGTGTGTGTGGAGAGTAAATCCATGGCCTTCCATAGCTCAAGTAAGTGCTCTACCATTAAGCAACAGACTCAGCTCCTCTCTACATGTCTAGAAGAAACCAGGCTGCTAACATAACGTCTCAGCTTCTGCAACCACAGGGACATCTTCTATATCATGAATTCCTACTACATCAGGAGGCTCAGGTTAGCCTAAAGCACACACTCTGTCAGGCAGCCTGCCACCCTAGATCCCGCATTGGCTTCCAGATGTCTTGGTGAAGGGTACTCCCCTGTGGCAGGGCAGAGGTAGCTTGACAGTGTTTAGCTGTTTGCTTCCCTTTGCTGAAGAGGAAGCCCATGGTGTAAATAGCCCACAGTCCAATTTCCACCACTGCTCTGACATCCGTGGATGAGGCAGGGAAGAGGGAAGTAACTGCATTCCCACGCACCCAGGCGGCACTGGCCAGCGTGAAATTACCTCAACTGTACAGAAAGTTGTAACTTTAAATTTTTCTCTTTTTTTCCCTTTTTTTTAAACTTTAATTTTTTCAAAATCTATTTTAATGATGGTTCTTAAACGCTTCCCTTTTAGCCTACCACCCAGCAACACAGCCGATTCTCCAAAAGAACCCTTAAGTTTCCGATTCAGAAAGTAGTCAACGAACTGGAAAGTGATACGCTTTCAGCATTTACTGCTTTGGTTTTTAATATAAGTACTTCGTGCGGTTGTTTGAAGGACACGACTCTCATAGGCTCACCTCCTCCCCCCCCCCCCCCCCCCCCCCCGTTTTGGAGTGGTTTCACTGGAGGAGGCGTGGCTTCATTGGAAGAGGTGTGTCACTAGGGCTGGGCTTTGAGCTTTCAAAAGTCCATGCATTCTCAGTTAGCTACCCCCACAACCCCCACCTGGTGACTGTAGGTCAGGATGGAAATGCCCAGCTACTGCTCTGGTACCATACCAGCCAGCCTGCTGCCGTGCTTGCTGCCACGATGATCATAGATTCTAACCCTCTGGAACCTTGAGCCCCAATAAACAATTTTATATGTTGCCTCGCTCATGTATCTGGAACAATAATTCACTGGAGGTTTTTTTAATCATTTAATAATGCTATATTTGACAACTGGCTCACAAAAATTCCTAAAAGCGTGGTGATCATCTCTTGTATTCTCTTACTCAATCATCCAGCACACTATGCACTATGGTGATAGTGGTGGCGGTGGAGGAAACTGGAGCTTAAGCTTAAGCTTAACTACATTTCCCAGAAGCCTCCTCTCCCGGGGCCTGCCCTCCACTGTTACCATAGAGACAAATAACAGATAGTAAGACTGTTCTTGGAGGGTAAGGAGGGAACTGGGAACTGGGGGATGGCTGGACCGGCTTGAGATAGGGAGGAGGAGGGACCAGGGAAGCAAAGTATTCTTTCCTGAGGTCTCCTAGCCCTGACCTTTCGGGAAGGTTTTGTGGAGAGAAGGTTGCTGCTGGGAAGAGCACTTTGGGTCAGTCAGTAGATGAGGAGGTAGCCTGCATGGGGAGTAGAGTTGCAGTTCTGGACTCTGACCCACTTTGATGGCTCAATCTGTGTCCTTGAGCCCCACCTGGAGCTGAACCTGCCCACTGACACCTTGATCTTTCTGTCATGTTTCTTTCCTTGCTCCCCATCCCCCACCCTCTTCCCTTCCATAGCTCCCCTCTTACATGAGTTTCAAAGCCAGAAATCCATGGGTTCCAGTCAAGATCTGCCCTCTGCTGGCTGTAACTTGAATGATTCTCTTAGGGTTTCTAGTCCTTGGTCTTCTCATCTGTAGAATGGGTCTCATAGAACTACCTACATCAGAGTCTCTTGAGGATGAGGGATATCTTTTGTGTGTGTAGCCCCAGGGTTTGGCACACAGTAGGTGTCTAGTGAGCTTACAAGTGTATTACGCACTCCTTGTTTGTCTCCCCTGTGCCTAAGAAGCAGAAAAGTACTTTAAAAACCAGACTATGCTGCTAAATTCTGGAGGTCTGTCCCTGACTGGTAAAAGGGAGGCTTTCAAGGGACGCTGTTCCTCCTCTGAGGAAAAGCACCTCCGGCCACTCAGCATGCACGAGTGGTCTCGGTGACTCCTTCCTGATGGACGATGGCCTTTTTGAGCATATTTGCTTTTTCCCTGCAGAGATAGATACTCATCTCTAGCTGTCAGGATGGAGGTCCTGAGAGAGAAAGTGGAGGAGGAGGAGGAGGCTGAGCGTGAGGAAGCAGCTGAAAGAGCAGAACGGGCTGAAAAGGTGGAGAGGGTGATAAAGCCAGCCGAAGTGAGCAAAGAGGGGACCATCCTGAGCCAGGATGATCTTCGAGACCTGGAGGGGAAGCTGATGGCCATCGAGATCCCCACCCCAGCTGATCACACGTGAGTATCCCCGCCTGGGGCTTCCCACCTCAGCGCTGACACAGTCAGAAAGGACAAGGCATAGGAAGGACCAAGCATCAGGGCTGGGAGGGGGCCATGGAGGGATGTGGTTCAGTTTGAGGTTCTACCCCCAAACTGCTCACCCGTCCCCCAGCTGTGTGACAGTGGAAGGCTGTCAACCTTTAGCGGCCATCATGACATTGTGTGTGTAAGAGTGAAAGTGTGAGTAGTGACAGTCTCCACGGAGCTATGAGGATCGAATGAAGACAAGGCAAAGTCAAAGACAGCTTAGGCACTTTGGGGGGAGTTCCTGGGGGTGCCAAGCATGGCCTCACTCAGATTATTGCTATTTTCTTCTGGGACACAGGATGATAAGCCAGGCCCCCGTTGATGTCACCAAGCTTCCTCCTTCCTACACCTCCAACTCACTGAAGGAGGAGCACCTGCTGCTGGTGGCGGACAACTTCTCCCGCCAGTACAGCCACCTGTGTCCAGACCGAGTGCCTCTCTTCTTGCATCCGCTAAATGAGTGCAACGTGCCTGTAAGCTTGGGGCTTGAAGGGCAGGGCCAGAGCAGGAGTGGGGGGTGGGGGTGGGGTGAGGGTGAGGGTAGGGTGGGGGAGGGGGGACACAGGCCTGCGGTCTGAATTGGAAGCTGCAGATGAGCCCAGGGGCCTGACACATAGTGGGCTAGCACCCTGCCACTGAGCTGCATGCCCAGCCATTTTAGTCTTGAGTTAAAGTGGGCTGTTACTATGTAGCCCAGGATACCTTTGAGTTATCTGTGGCTTCCAGTGTTGATTACTAACACATTCCAGGAGACCTTCCATGTCTGTGTAGAGCACAGGCATAGATGAGGAAAACTGAGGCCTGGAGAGAGCTCAGGGAGCTACCTGGGGCCCTGTGGAGGGAAGGGCCTGCTCTGTTCTACTTTGTCCTGTTGCTTTGCTCTTCCCTTGAGGGGTTAGTACCTGCTACTGGAGACCACCCTGGGCACTACCTACTCCTGCCCAGAGCCTCCACAGACCTCTGAAAAGGCATCTTCCTGGTTGGAGATCTGTGGCCTTTAGCAATTTCTTATTGACCAAGCTTAGACAATTCACTTAGTGTCTTAGTGTCAGGGTCCTCCAGAGTCTCAGAGCTTATGAGTCTATAAATAGTAAGGAAATTTATTGGAATGACTTATAGACTGCAGTCCAACTAACCCAACAATGGGAAGCTGTGAATGAAAAATCCAAGAATCTAGTAATTTCTCAGTCCCAAGAGGCTGGCTGTTTGAGCTAGTCTTCTGTATAAGCTAGAATCCTGAAGAAGCAGGTTCCAACACATGTGCTGGCAAGCAAGCGCAAACAGGCAAAGAAGAAGGAACTCTTCCACTGTCCTTATGTAGACCTCCAGCAGAAGAGATGGCCCAGATTAAAGGAGTGTACTACCACACCTGGGCTTGGAACATGTTTTGTCCCAGGCTGGCCTTGAACTCAGAGATCTGCTTGGCTCTGTCTCCTGGGATTAAAGGCATGTACTACCTTGCCTGGGCCTAAGCTTTCAGTGGTCATTAGGCCTCAAGATCTGGATCACATTTCTGGATTGTAGTTAATTCCAGACGTAGTCTAGTTGACAATCAGGCATAGCCATCAACCTTGGCCTCTTCCCCCTGTCCTTCCAACCAGATCCAGAATAAGCTAGTATTATTCCCATGGAGTGATGTGAATGGGTACCTCTCTGCTGTTGCCACCTCCCCTGGCCAATGCCAGACCTTCCCAGCAAGAGACTGCTCTATCAGCCTGAGGCCTGTGAACCAGGTCTCTTCAGGGTCCCCCACCCCTGAGATTTCAAGAAAGGAGTGTGGACCAGCCAGGCCTCCCAGGTCCCTGCTATGCAGGGTCCCTGGCAAGGTCTCTCACTTGCAGAAGTTCGTGAGCACCACCCTGAGGCCCACACTGATGCCCTACCCTGAGCTCTATAACTGGGACACCTGTGCCCAGTTCGTATCTGACTTCCTTACGATGGTTCCGCTGGTTGACCCCCTCAAGCCGGTAAGTGCTACTCCCTGGTTACACAGGGCAAGCCCAGCAAGCTTAAGGCAAGTCTGGCTGATAGAAGATCAGCCAGGCTCCAGCCTTCTGAGACACCTGTAGGGGAAAAAGAGAAAGAGACAACCACTGAGCCAAGGGTACATAGCAAGCCTGGTCTCTTGCCTGCTGGATTCTGCCTCAGTCTCCCTTTTTAACTTCAGGAGGGACAGCAAAGAGCTGGGCGATACCAAGCTGCCTATAACCTTTAACCCCATCTTTGGGCTTCCGAAAGGTTCAGTCAGCTTTTCATTGAGAATGGAGGGAGACAGGAAAGAGGGATGAATAAGCAATCATTGATAGAAGAATAAGGAGAGCCCATCAGTTCCTTAGAAGGACAGACACATGTAGGTTGCGTGGGTCTGTTTATGGCATTTCTTCAAGAGGCTCTAAATGCAACAGGGACCCTTCCCCTACCCTTCAGTGGGTGGCTGAGTGGTGAGTGGGAAAGGATCTGTGGAGCTGATGGGTGTACTGTCTTCAGCCCACGCACTTATACTCCTCAACGACCGTGCTCAAGTGCCAGAAGGGGAACTGCTTCGACTTCAGCACACTGCTCTGCTCCATGCTGATTGGCTCTGGCTATGATGCCTACTGTGTCAATGGCTATGGCTCACTGGACCTGTGCCTCATGGACCTGACAAGGGAAGTGTGTCCACTCACCGTGAAGGCCAAAGAGGTATGCCTGATGCATAGCAGCCCAAAGAATGCACAGTCCTGGGACTGCCCATCCATCTTAGAAGATCAGGGCCCTGCCCTACCCATCCTTAGAGAAAGCAAGAACTGTGTCTCTGCCCTGATTATTCTTAGGGAAGTGAGGACTGTGTCTCTGCCCTGGCTATCCTTGGAGAAGCAGGTCCCCATGCAGGCTGTCCTTATACAGAAATCCCACTGCCTCTGCCTTCCAAATGCGGGGATTAATAGGACCATGGCAACTATTGGGGCTGGCTTACAGTTTCAGAGGTTTAGTCCATTATCATCATGACGGCACACATGGAGACATGGTGCTGGAGAAGGTGCTGAGAGTTCTACATCCCAATCTGCAGGTAGCAAGAAGAGAGAGAGAGAGAGAGAGAGAGAGAGAGAGAGAGAGAGAGAGAGAGAGAGAGAGACTGGGCCTGGCTTGAGCATTTGAAACCTCAAAGCCCACCTCCTAGTGACACACCTACTCCAACAAGGCCAAACCTAATAGTGCCACCCCCTGTAAGCCTATGGGGCCTATTTTCATTCAAACCACCACACAAGGGATGAGCAAATGCTGTCTTACATTTTTTTCCTTCCAGGGCCTCTGAGCTCACACTTCCTGGTCTTCTTGCTTCAGAGGCAATGCAAAGAATTAAATTTATGCCAATAAGTAATGAAGGTAGAGAACTTTCTGGATGGCAAGGAGGTTTAACGCAGGCTTGGGTTGACTCAGTGGCTATTCATGGTACCCTGGGTAGTTGGTGTTATCAGTCTTAGCATACAGAAAGATAAAATGCCATGCTCAAGAGGAAAATGTGGTAACGTGTTTTAGAGGATGGAGACCCAGGGATGAAAGCCTGGGTCTGATCCTCAAGACTAGAGATTGGCTGGGTGGTGGTGGCGCACGCCTTTAATCCCAGCACTTGGGAGGCAGAAGCAGGTGGATTTCTGAGTTTGAAGCCAGCCGGGTCTGCAGAGTGAGTTCCAGGACAGCCAGAGCTACACAGAGAAACCCTGTCTCAAAAAAAAACAAAACACTAAAAATAAAAATAAAAATAAAAAAAGACTAGCGATTGTATTTCTTTCACAGTCACAAGCCCACCTCAGCAGCTCCTGGAAAGTTCTTTCACATATCATCATTTTGTACTTAATTATATACACATGTACATGCACATACATGTAGAAACACACACACTCACTTTTCCTTCCTGGTCCAGAAAACTAGAACTTGGAATCAATGTATGAACTCTTCTAAGGATAACCTCTGAAAACTCTTACCCCAGACTATCTGCCCCATCCTCTGTCTGGGATCCAGGTTAACTGGGCTGTGTGTGTGTGTGTGTGTGTGTGTGTGTGTGTGTCTGCATGCATGAGTGTGTGCATGCGTGCGTGCTTAAATGTCCCATGCCAGGCTGGTGGGGAGGTATTCTGTGCTGTGCAGCTAGGCTTGATCTGTAAAGAGGACCTCCACCTCGACTCCACTCCTCCCTACAGATCCTGGAGCTGTTTCGGTGCGACAGCTCCCTCTTCTGTCAGGGCTAGGCCCCGATCTCATTAAGCCGGTAAAGAGTTCAGGTGGGAGTTCGACTTTCCACTCTTCTTGGGTGACAGATAGTCAAGAAGAAAGAGAAGGCGGTGCCTAAGAAATACGCTATCAAGCCGCCCAGGGACCTGACCAGCAGGTTTGAGCAGGAACAAGAGGAGAAGAGAATACAGGAGATCAAGGATCTAGAACTGAAGCGGCTTAAGGAAGAGGAAGATCGCCTCCTGGTGGGTCTCCACGGCCCTGCACCCTGTCATAGCTGGTCACGGTGGATAACATACCAGGGCCATAGGCCTTCTCTTAAGATTCACCAAAGCGCCCCCTTACCCATAGAACGTATTGCCTTTCACTGGATGAAATCTCACCCAGGATTCCCCAAAGAGTGAACCACAGATCTGGTGCCCCCCCCCCCGGGGCCCGGCCCCCCCCCCCAGCATTTTAGTGGTTGAAACCTGGAGTTCTAAGGAGGAATGTTAGAGAGTTCCCCTCAACTGGTGGCCACTTACCTTCCTTGTGCAGGAGGCAGAGAAAGCGAAGCCCGACCCCCTGCATGGTCTGCGGGTGCACTCCTGGGTCCTGGTGCTGTCAGGAAAGCGTGAAGTGCCGGAGAGCTTCTTCATCGACCCTCTGACTGGGCGCAGCTACAGTACAAAGGATGACCACTTCCTGGGCATCGAGAGCCTCTGGAACCACAAGAACTACTGGATTAACATGCAGGACTGCTGGAACTGCTGCAAGGTGTGCCCTAGTCGGGGGTAGAGACCGGGGATGGGGACCATGGGTGGTCTGGCCACCTACCCCCTGATAGCAGGGTTCTGCATGGTAGCGGTCCCAGAATCCACACCCCCGCCTATCAAGGACCATTCTGGTAAGATGAACTTCTCCAGTTTTCTGTGTGCATCTTTTTTAACCCATGTGCTGTTGGTCTATGCAAATTAACTCCGGGTGGAAGCATAACATTCCTGCAGGAAATGTGTGTACATCTAAAGTGCTAAGCGCGCTGTCCACTGAAGACCCTGCTTCCCGCACCCAGAATAAGAAAGAATACAGCCCGTACCACAGGACTCTTCTTGTGTAAAATGCTTGCCACCAACCCTAATGACCTGAGTTAGATACTAGGGGCCCACATGGTGGAAAGATTCCAGAAAGTTGTTCTAAGAGCTGCATATTCACACCACACACACACACACACACACACACACACGAAAAGACGCACAATCCTAAATGCACATCTTATTAGTTTAGATTGGTTTGTGATAGTGAACTCCCCTACATAACCAGGACCTGCCCACTCCCACCAGTAACCCCTCCATCCCCAAGCTCTGTGGTAAAGCAGGTGCTTAGCATGTACAGGGCCTGGGTTGATCCTCAACTCTACGAAAATGGGAGGAAAGATTCTTTTATACAAACCAACACTCTTCACTTGAGAAGGATGCAGAGGTCCACAGGGAGACATCACTGAAGGGTTCCGTGAGGCAGGTGAGATGGGCTATGGGGGCGGAGCCAGTGCTGACTTCTTAAGTTTTCAAGTTTGCTATAAAATGTTAATAATAGCGCCTTATTTTTCCTTCAATATTTTAAAAACTGCTCTCAGTCTTGACATTGGTGATGTAGGTATTTTTCCTCTAATGAACATGGTTAGAGGCTTTTCAATAGTGTTAGAATTGTCAACAAACTAGCTTTTGGTTTTGCTGATTTTTTTTTGTTTCCACATAGCTTTGTTTCATTTATTTCAGGTCTGATCCTTATTATTTTCTAATACTTGTTTTAAATTTTACTGATTAAGCCAGGCGGTGGTGGCGCACGCCTTTAATCCCAGCACTTGGGAGGCAGAGGCAGGTGGATTTCTGAGTTTGAGGCCAGCCTGGTCCACAGAGTGAGTTCCAGGACAGCCAGGGCTATACAGAGAAACCCTGTCGAGAAAACCCACCAAAAAAATAAACAAAAAAAAATTTACTGATTAGTTTCTTAAGGTGAAAATTGAAGCAATGAATCTAGCTGGTTCTGTTCTGCTAGTAAAGACCTTCATTTCACTCCAGCAAGCTACTGCTGGAATCCCGCACGTTTCAATAGCCTGTTGGTCTCCCCTTTTTCAGTTCAAAATTCTCTCTCATTTTTCTTTTCACTTATCTTCTGATCCATGAGTCATTTAAAAATGTGGTATTTCAGCCTGATGTTGGAGGCACGCCCATTTAATCCCAGCACTTGGAAGGCAGAGGCAGGCAGATCTTTTGAAGTCAGGCTGATCTGCAGAAGGAACTCCAGGATAGCCAGGGCTACACAGAGAAACCCTGTCTCAAAAAAATAAAAAATAAAAAAATAAAAAAGTTTTTGTTTATAGACATGTAGATTGATTTCTCAGTGATCTATTTTTTTTATTTCAGTTTTAATTGTGTGGTTTTTAGAGGATGTTTACCGTGTAATCTCCACTGTCTCTTAAAGCTTGGTTTTTGGTTCAGCTTATGCTGCCTCTCAAATGTTCTGTGAATTTGACTAAAATGACTATTCTTTGAGGCTGACTGGAAGGTTCTGTTGAATATCAATCATCACAAGTCCGTTGATGGCGCTCAACTCTTCTCTAATCTTTGCTGGTTTTCTATATTCTAAAGTTCTTGATGTTACCCACATACTAGATTAGAATGTTGGATTTCTTTGTTTCCTCTATTGGTGTTAGCTTCAAACATTCTAGGACTATGTAATGTAGTGACTACACATTTAAGGTTACCACATCTTCTTGATAAACGGACCCCTTTGTATTGTAAATTTCCATCTTTCCCCCATCAATATTTTAAATCCTGATATCTATTTACAATCCATAAATATAGTTTCTCTGGATTTCTTTTGGTTTATGTTAGCAAGGCTATCTTTGCTTTTTAAACAAAACTCTGTATTTTCTCTATTTAGCGTGCATTGTTGGGTCTTTGTCTATTCTGTCACTCTCAGCCTCTTGGTGATGGTACTTAGGCCATTTCACTCACTAGGATTTTTTTAAAAAGATTTATTTATTTTTATTTATATGAGTACACTGCAGTTGTCTTCAGACACATACCAGATGAGTGCGTTGGATCCTGTTCCAGATGGTTGTGAGCCTCCATGTGGTTGCTGGGAATTGAACTCAGGACTTCTGGAAGAGCAGTCAGTGTTCTTAACCACTGAGTCATCTCATCTCTCTAGCCCCATGATTTTTTTTTTTGATAATCAGGTTTATAGCTATTATTTTTCTATATAGATCCTCAAATTTGAAAGCTTTTTTATTTTTAATTGAAAATAGATTTTTAAGCTGGACACCACTCAGGAGGCAGAGGCAGGAGGATCTCTGTGAGTTGGAAGCCAGTCTGGTCTACATAGCAAGCTCCAGGACAGCAAGGACTACATAGATAGATCCCATCTCAAACAAATAAAAATTTCTCATAAAATATACTCTGATTATGGTTTCCCCTCCCCTCACTCCTCTCAGCTTCTGCTTGCTTCTCCACTCACTTAAGTCCACGCCCTTTCTCTTTATCACTAGAACAAACGGGCAGAAATAATAAAATAATAATAATGATGATAGAAGACAAAATAAAAACAAAGAAATCAGCAATCAAACAAAACAGAAAGGAAAGGCACAAGAGACATATAGACAGATACCCATTTACACATGCAGAAATCCCATAAAAACAGAAAACCAGAAACTATAACTTATAAGCAAACACCTATAATGTTAAAAAGCCAAAACAAGAACAAGAAAACAGACAGACAAACAAAAGACAAAACATTATGAAGCCAAAAAAAAAAAAAAAAACCTTCCAAAAATATCATTGAGTTCATTTTGTGTTGGCCATCTACTGCTGGCCATGGGCCTGCCCTACGTGTGGTTTATATACCCAGTGAGACAACCATCAGAGAAATCTAATTTTTCATTTGTGAGTACATGTTCCCATTCTCTATGTGTACATGTGTGTATGTTACTAAAAACCACATATGACAAACATTTTAGAGATAATTGGATGTCTAATCTCCTGCAGAGATGTTGAGTGAGAATCTAGTGCTCCTGGATGGCCTTACCTGAGCCTTTCTGTTATCTTTAGTCCTTTGGTGTGGTCCATCAAAGTCCCAGTGCAGAGTCTTAGGGATTTCCTACCTTTTTCTTTTTCTTTTTTTTTTTTATGTATTTGTTTATTTTTTATGAATACACTGCTGTTCTCTTCAGACACACCAGAAGAGGGCATCAGATCCCATTACAGATGGCTGTGAGCCACCATGTGGTTGCTGGGAATTGAACTCAGGTCCTCTGGAAGAGAAGTCAGTGCTCTTAACCACTGAGCCATCTCTCCAGCCCTTCCTACCTTTTTCTTTTCGGAGGACTCCACGTCTGATTTCTGTCCCTTAGTACTGCAGTACTGTGGATAAATTCCTCATCATCATTCTCCTCCTCCTCATCATCATCATCCTCTTCTTCATCCTCTTCTTCCTTCTCCTTTCTTCCTCTTCTCCCTTCTTCTCCCCTCCTGTTCCTCCTCTTCCCCCTTCCTGCTCCCCCATAGTCCTCTTCCTCCTTCCTCCTCCCCTTCCTCCTCCTCCCCTTTCTCCTCCTTCCCTCCTCCTCTTCTTCCTCATCCCAAGCTAGCCTTGAACTTACTATATAATTGAGAATGACCTTGAACTTCACAACTTCACATCTCCTTGTCTCCAACTCCAAAATGCTGGGATTACAGGCATGTGTTACCATGCCTAGTTTATGTGGATCTGAGACCCCAGGGCCTCATCCATGTTAGACAAGCATTCTACCAACCGAGTTGCATCTCTTCCCCTCCCAGAAGCACTTCTTAACTGCTTCAGACCCCTGCCTGGAGAAAACTCTCCCCCAACCATAAACATCTTTTCATGAATCTTTGCTTGTTAATTCCCCCCACCCCCCCGTAGTAGATGGAACCTGGGCCTCACACATGCTAGATGAGCCCTCTACCACGGAGCTACATCCCAGCACAGCCTCTTAACTGTTGTGGGTTTTGATGTTTGTTTTTGAAGTAGCATCTTCTGTTACAGCCAAGGTTGGCTTTGAACTCAACAATCCTCCTGCCTCAGCTTCCTGAAAGGTGTGGAATTACAGGTCCACCACCATGGGTAGCTCTTGTGGGTCTAGTTGTGGGAAAGAAATGTTTAAATGTGGGTTGACAGAAGAGAAATGTGGGAGAGAGGGTATGGATAATGACGTGACTAACACATTTACTATGGCAAAGTGGCAATTCTGGGAGGGAAGTGATGTGTTCAACCTCTCCATTGAGGCACCTGCTGTGTGCCAGGCCCTGTACCTGGCCTAGGAACACACAGAAAATAACACAGAGCAGATCTCCACCATCAAGCACATTCATGGAAGAGAAAAGCAACAAGCCATTGGAATTGAACTCAGGCCTCAGGCCTCCAAGTCCTGTGTTCTATTGTTATACCTAGTGTCCCCTATTCCTGACTAGACAGAACCCTGTTGCAATGTGCCTGTCCAAGGGATGGCTGTGGCCCCTTGGGAGCCAAACAGGATGAACATGCTTCCACAAGGTGGCCAGTAAGGAAGGTTTTTTTGTTTTTTGGTTTTTTGGTTTTGGGTTTTGTTTGTTTGTTTGTTTGTTTGTTTTTGTTTTTGTTTTTCAAGACAGGGTTTCTCTGTGTAGCCCTGGCTGTCCTGGAACTCACTCTGTAGACCAGGCTGGCCTCGAACTCAGAAATCTGCCTGCCTCTGCCTCCCAAGTTCTGGGATTAAAGGCGTGTGCCACCACTGCCTGGCAAATGGAAGAAAGTTGAGTTACTGGGATAGGGAAATATCTGTCTCAGTGCCTTACTTAGCTCCATGGCCTGATTCCAGGGCCTCTGTTTCCTCCCAGAGAAACAGTGCTCAGAATGTGCTTGTAATAGGTCCTGGGCATTTCACAAGTGTCAGCTTTGTTTCTTCATACGACAGACACCCAGACTATAGAAACTTTTACCACACTGGGCAGATGATGCAGAGTAGCATCCTAGAAGGATAATGGCCCTTCAGAGTTGGCTGTGATTCTTCAGCCCCTCCTCTAGCCTTCAGGTCCTTGTGCAGTGCACATCACACTGGAGCTATGGGGAGGACATTTATGTTAGGCAGGAATGAGGCCAGGGAGCCAGTACCGAGTCACCATGTAAGGGAATAGAAGAAGAGACCACGACACTAGCCAGTGTGGACATTGTTAAAACAGCACTGGGGCTTTGCTCCCTCTGAGAACCTTGCATTGACATTGGGTGTTTAAGGAATGGGGCAGCATCCTTATAGAGACTGGCTGGTACAAGTGTCCCGGGAACACGAGATCCAGCCACTGTCCACCCATTCTCTAACTTTCTCTAGAAACAGAGCTTGGCACTGAAGCAACAAAGCGTGTGTAACTACTGCTTGCCACTTATAAAAGTGACAGCAAAGAGTGAATGATATGTGACCATCCATGCAGGTGGGCTCTTCCCCCTCTTTAGTCTTTATTCCCAGTCACTGCTGTATCCAGAAGCCCCCCTCCCTGTTCCCTCCTTCTGTTAAGTCCACCTCTCCATCCCTACTACCAGGTAGGGCACAATACACAGGAGCCCTCTTGGGACATGACAGGACAGTGAACACGGGACCAGGGCTACCTCCCAATGGCTGGATGCTCAATCTCCTTTGAGCAGGCTTTCATCTCCCTGTGGAGCATGTCACCTTGGGAGATGATCCTAGGGAGGAAAGCAAGTAGAAGGGATCCCAGCCCCCTTGGTTGACACCTGTACCTGCCACCAGAAAGTGCTGCAGGTGAATACCAACAGCAAGCTTGGAACTTAAAGATCAAAACTTCTTTGATTTACAGTTCTGGAGACTGGAAATCCAGGACCTCAGTCCAGGGCTGGTTCCTTCTGAACTCTCCTATTTCCTCCTGAGTCCTGAGTAGCGCTTGGCTCCTGGTTCCCTGGGTCCTAGGTCCTGGCTTCTGGCTCCTGGCTCCTGGCTCCTGGTTCCCTGTCTGGGAGAAAACAAAAACAAAAGCAAAAAACAAGGAGGCTCACATTAAACCAGTCATTTCCTGTCAGAAATGCTCTGTAGTGACAAACAACGTCTTCATGTACAGACTGTCCGCAGCAGGGGGCACCGCTGAGTCTCTTCTGGACATGCTATAGGATTTCTTCCTTGGGAAACGGGATGATGGGATGAGACTGGGGCCTCAGTTTCCCTGTTGAGATGAAGAATGTGGCTGGACTCTTAAAGAGTGGATGAAGCTGACATTCTGCACAGCCCCTGATGGCCTCGGGGAATAGCCATTGCCCCTTAGGAGCAGGTGTAGTCATGGGGTCCAGGGGGTACACTCAGTTGGTTTCCCCTCCATCAGGACTTGATCTTTGACCTGGGAGACCCTGTGAGATGGGAGTACATGCTCTTGGGGACTGATAAGCCTCACCTGTCCTTGACTGAGGAGGAAGATGAAGGGCTAGATGATGATGATGATGAAGATCTGGTGAGTGTGGTAGCATGGGGGTGAGTCGAGGGCCTTCATCCCTTGTTGCATCAGGCAGCCTGACAGACATCCCTGCAAACATGTGCATGTATGGGGTGGGGGTGAGGGAGTCCAAACGTATCGGTCATCCATTCTTCAAAGCAGAGGGGTCTTGTAGAGCTCTCATTTTACAGATGGGTAAACAGAAGCCTAGGCATATCCAGTGACCATCCCAGAAGCTCTCAGTAGGTTAGCAGTAGGTTAGGGGAGGGACAGTACTTGAATTCAGTTTCTCTTATCTGGAGCCCTGATCAGTGGTTGGATTGTTCCTTAGAGAGGCCGTGTCTGTGGAGTGGGAGTCCCAGGGTCCACTCTGCTAGCTCCTCTTCAGTCACCACTGGTTTTTCTATCAAGCCAGACCTTTCCTTCTAATCCTATTAGGTCTTCTAAAGACCACTGGCCTGGGGTATCCCCTCATCAGCCTTCCATCTGTCATCTTTCAATAGGGATGTGTGTGTGTGTGGAGGGGTACTTCCTTCGTGAGGTCCTGTGTGAGAAATGAGAGACTAGGAGGCAAATGCCCCCTGCTTTGGGAATCTTCCATGTCTCCTTTACATGTAAAACTAGGGTGAGGGTCACAGTCTGTGCTTGGTATCCATAGCAACAATGACAGGCATATCAGTGGCTAGCATTGCCATAGGGCAGTACTACAAACTGAAAGTTCCACACTCCTGGAAGCTATAAATTCAGGATCAAAGGTGCTGGCAGGACTGGTTTCTTCCCAGATCCTCTGGGGTTTGCTGATGGCCATGAGCACTGTAGTTTTACCTCTCTCTATGACTCTGTGTTCTAATTCCTTTGTCTACACTTAGCATATTGTACTAGGACCACCTAAAGACACAATTTAGACTCCATTGCCTTACCCGTGAAGGCCTTACTTCCAAATGCAACTGGATTCATAGGTACCGGTGGTGAGGGCTTTAATATATGTTTTTAGAGGTAGGTTGAGCAAGCCCATATCAACAGGCAATACTGGGGTTGGGGGTGGAGGAGACAGGTTCTGTTTCTGATGCAGAATCCGAGTTCACTCATTTAAATCTCTGCTTCCTGGATAGCTGAGGACAACTTACACACAGCAAGGCAAAACGAGATGACCACCCAGTAAGGACCCACCCAGTAAATGAGAGAGCTGGGTGCCAACCCCCAACAGTCTGGCTGCATATCTGGGCTCTCAGTGGTGACTATTCAGCTCTGAGGGCTGCCTAAGAATAACTGAGGCCACCCTGTTCTCCCTCTCCTTGATTCTGAGCACTGGTGTCACTGCTGACTGTGGGGCATAGACCAGCCATGTGCACCCTTAAACCTAGGAGCCTGGAAGTCCTGTCACAGCCCTGGAATGAGAATCCTGGTCCCTCCAACATGGACAGGTGATATACATCCTGAGAGTCAGCACTCAGCTGTGGGGCGAAACCTGGGCTGTCTCAAAAAAGTTGCTGTTGCCCACTGCTGACTCATCACTTTGCATGATCTCAAAAGAAGTCACAACCAGATGAGCAAGCGTCCAAGATCTGAGCATTGTTTGTGGCAAAAAAATATACACACAGAAACTTTTGAGCTTGGTTTGAGGATCATTTGTCTAGACCAGGCCTTATTTCACAGACCAGGGAAGAACAGCCATGCAGAGCCTAAGCCTAATTCATCACATCCTTACTCTTCCCAAGAGGCCCAGTTAAGCAAAGGAAACCTAGGCTCTGAGTGGATGAAAAACTTACCCAGGCCTCCTTACCTCCAAACCTTAGAGTCAAAGGTATGGCTCCCTCTGACTCAGGATCCCCTCTCTGAGTAGCCGTCATGGCTGCAGGTCAGATATGAGAGCAGGTTAGACCAGGCAAGTAGAGAACAGGGGTCCGCCCAAACCTACACCTCTCCTTCCCTTGTGGCTCTTGCTCTTCTGGGGAAATTGATAGCCCCCTTAGCAAGTCTGGGTTTGGGGTAGGGGACAGAGCTATGCCATGGCCTCTGTTCCAAGGTCCTGGCCAGCAATCACTTCTTTTCCTCACAGGGCAAAGAGGAGGATGATAAGGGCTTTGACATGCCGCCTTCATGGGTCACCCAGATTGAGATCACTCCAGAAGGTCTGTCATTCACTGGTTCTCAGCCGACAGCTCAGCAGAGAAATCATAGAGACTCCCTGGGCCCTTCTTTCCACCCCTGTCAACACCCCGCCAGCTCTGTGTCCGGAGCCTGACACTATCTGGCACACAACGGGACTGTTAACATCATGAGCACCAAGGTTGGGGACATGGCCTCTTCCCTTCCCCAGATCCCCTGTGCAGAGGAAGCCATGGGCAGATTATGTTGTATATGGTACAATGGGGCCAGGCCACAGGGAGAAATAGGCAAAGAAGGCAAGAGTGTGGGTTATCTTTTGCCCAATGTCTACATATGCCCACCTGGAAATGCCTAGACTCAGAAGAAGGGCATAGGCTGTTCTGGCAGGTGGCAAAGTGCTACAGAAGTGGTCATGAACCCTGAGGAAGAAGCGCCTATTACATCCTAGATAAGGGATGGAGGCAAAATGTGTCTTAAGAGGTAGCGGTCATTGGGGGCTGGGTTTTGAAGGATCAGATGTCATTCTAGCACGTTGTTCTCAGTGGTGAAGGCCTGGCAGGGGAAAGGAGTGACTGGATCACAGATAGGATTCTCGGGTAGCTCTGGGATGCTGGCTGGCCCAAGATTACCTTGGGAAGAGTTGAAACCAGAACTGGTGAGTATTCTCTTCCTCCTTGGAGCTGGTTCTGGGCCTGGAGGCACTTTATAGGCAATGCAGAGATGAGCATCCAGAATGGGTGGAAAGAAAGACCCCAGCTCCCTCTACATCCACAGAGTTTGAGACCCGTTGCCCCAGTGGAAAGAAAGTGATACAGTACAAGAAGGCACACTTGGAGAAGTGGTCCCCATACCTCAACAACAATGGCCTAGTGTGCCGCCTCACCACCTACGAGGACTTACAGTGTAAGGCACCTTGGGGGGCACGGAATAGGGGAACAGCCAAATGCTGTACTTGGTGACTCTGGGTAGAATCACTTCTACTTTTTTTTTTTTCTTAGTGTCTATGTGGCAGAGGCCAGAGGAGCTGGTCTGCCTGCAGCAACCATCTCTTTGTCCCCACAGGTACAAAGGTTCTGGAGATAAAGGAGTGGTACCAGAACCGGGAGGATATGCTGGAGCTGAAACACACAAACAAGACCACAGGCCTGCACGTAGACTACTTCAAGCCAGGCCATCCCCAAGCTCTCTGTGGTGTGTGGATCCCATTGCTGGGCAAACCAAGAGCCATGGGGGAGAGGTGTTTACATATAGTGACACTGATGGGAAGAACCAACCCTAGGCATCACCGGGGTTCTTGGGTAGCAAGCATGACTCTGTAAGATAAGGTGGTGTGCAGGCAGATGAGGAAGCTCTGAAAAAGGATGACACCATGGCCGTCGGCTCTCTAGGAAAGTCAAAGCCAGGGCCACATGCCGTTCTGTGGCTGGGATGAGGTCTGAATCTCCACTAGGGGTCACATGATATGGGTCACGTGTAAAGGGTCTAAGAATGTTGGGCAGTACAGCCAACCAGCACCACCGACAAAGGCAAATACAGGAGCAGAGTGGCCACTGTATGGATATGGCTAAGAAACCATGAGGTTGGGAAGAGGGGGAAGAAAGAATAAGCCTCCTGAGATCCATATCCTACCCTAGACTTGAGCAGAGAAAGGTCTGGAGCCAACACACACATGGAAAGGTACCAACCACATTTGGGAGTTGAAAATTTCCAAGATTAAACCAAGAAGGGACCATGCTACAACCTCTGTGTTGGGCAAATGGTCCTAACCTGGTATGTAGTTGAAAGGGGCAGAAAGTTGTTCCCTACATATATCAGCAAGTTGCTCTTAAGAGTTATTGAGCTAGCCGGGCGGTGGTGGTGCACGCCTTTAATCCCAGCACTTGGGAGGCAGAGGCAGGCAGATTCCTGAGTTCAAGAGTTCGAGGCTAACCTGGTCTACAGAGTGAGTTCCAGGACAGCCAGGGCTACACAGAGAAACCCTGTCTCGAAAAAAACAACAACAACAAAAGAATTATTGAGCTAAATGTGTTTAATAATCTGGAGATGTAGCTCAGTGGTAGAATACATGCTTAGCATGCCTGAGGCCCCTTGTTCTATCTCTAGATTTATTTTATTTATACGAGTACACTGTAGCTGTCTTCAGACACATCAGAAGAAGGCATCAGATTCTATTATAGATGGTTGTGAGCCACCATGTGGTTGCTGGGAATTGAACTCAGGACCTCTGGAAGAGCAGTCAGTGCTCTTAACCACTGAGCCATCTCTCCAGCCACCTTGTTCCATCTCTAAACAGCAACAATAATGGCCTTAAAATGTGATCTTCACCCGGTAATTCCTCTGCTGAGAATTTGTTCTTAGCAAAGGCTGAGCAACAGTAAATATATGTTATAGTCATTCATCATGGTATTATTTATAAAAACAAAGCATTAGAGGAGATGTAAAAATACAGATGGGCCCAGAAAGTAAGGATTGGGTACATGACTGATACTCATGCGTACTTCAGAACTTCCCTCTCCCTGGGACTGGGATTGGGTTACAGAGGCAGCTGTCACAGCTCTTGATGCTCACCCAGCCCCTCCCCTCTCCCCTTCCATCCCCACCCTCGCTCAGTGCACTCGTACAAATCTATGCTACCTGAGATGGACCGTGTCATGGAGTTCTATAAAAAGATCCGTGTGGATGGCCTGGTAAAGCGGGAGGAGACACCCATGACAATGACCGAGTACTATGAAGGGCGCTCAGACTTCCTCTCCTATCGACACATCAATTTTGGACCCAGAGTCAAGAAGCTCACCCAGAACAGCGCAGAGTCCAACCCGAGGCCCATGGTGGTGAGAATACACTCGGGCCGGGGACTGGCTACCCACCCACTCTGGCAAATAGAGGGTCATCAGGATCAAGGAAGCCCTGACTCTGGGATGATTATTAATGCCTGTGATTTTGCCAGGGTTCTAAATAAGAAACAACCACTTTAACAAAAGCAGACCCCTGGGCTTGTTAGGGCCAAGCTGTGTCCCCAGCCATTAGCCAAAGAAACACAGTTTCCTCATTGTAATGAGCAAATACACACATAATAACCAGACATCTGGAAATACGGGAAACCGAAGAAACTTAAAAATATCTCAAATGACCTCTCTCCAATATTACTGTAGACTAGTAGGTTTGTTCATTGCTGGACAATTAATCCCAGCACTTGAGAGGTGGTGGTTGAAGGGTGGAGAGTTCAAGGCAACCCTCAGGTACATAGTGAGTCCAAGGCTGAGCCACATGAAATCCTATCTCAATGAGCTGAGGACATAGCTCACTTAGGAAAGAGTTTGCTTTGTAAGCACAAAGACCTGGGTTTGATGCCCAGTACCCGTGAAAACAGCCAGGCACTGTGACTCGCATCTGTAATCCCAGCACCAGGGAGGCAAACATGGGTTTTTTTGGCTCGCCAAGTCAAGCCAAACCAGTGAGGTCCAGGTTCAAGTGAGCCCAAGTTTTGAGACAGAAACCCTGTCTCAAAAAACAAACAGGAGAGCAATCAAGAAAGGCAATGTCAGTCTCTGGCCACCACACAACTACGTGTATGCACACCACAGCGCACACACAATTCGTTCTTGAGAGTCTTTTAAATTTTATTGAGATCTGGGGTGAGGGTTAGAATACCTGTGTTCAGCCGATTTGCCTCAAATTGAGCTTTGTTTCCTCTAAGATGCTACAGAGTTCTTGGCCATTGAACTTCCTGGCCATACACCAAAGTGCTCCTTTCCATAGTAAGGGATATCTGATAATGGGACAGGCTTTCTGGAGAGGTGGAGAGCTCCTTGCCTCTAGAAGCAGACAAGCAGAGTCTTGCGGAGGAAACTAGAGCATGGCCCAACAGCAAGTGAAGCTGGGGCCTGAGAACCCACGGGGGTCATAGAATCCATTGTCTGGCCAGAAAGGGCTGATCAACAACTCGCACCCCTGGACTCCTGGATCCACAGAGCATGCACAGAAACCCCCTTCCCTCCTCTTGTGTGTTCTGGCCACACAGAAAATCACAGAGCGGTTCTCCCGCAATCCAGCGAAACCTGCGGACGAGGATGTGGCAGAGCGCATATTTCTGATCGCGGAGGAGCGCATCCAGCTTCGCTACCATTGCCGCGACGACTACATCACCGCATCCAAGCGAGAGTTCCTGCGGCGCACGGAGGTCGACAGCAAGGGAAACAAGATCATCATGACACCAGACATGTGCATCAGCTACGAGGTGGGTTGGTGACCGCACGGCACACAGGATGGTTGGGGGCACACTATGGAAACTGTGCCTGCAGCATCTTCTGGTAACTCGGGAAACCCATCTCTGTCCCTGGTAACCAGCAAAACTCCCATATGAGGACCTTCCCCTTGTAGCTCCTCTGAAAATCATCCCACTTCCATCAAAATTAAAACCTGAAAACCCAGCAGGCTGAGACTTCCTCATGGTCTCTACCTGCACCTCTGAGGATCCTCGACCTCAGATCCTAGGGACCTATCCTGAAGGTGGCATTCTTATGCCCTAGGATCTAGGATGGTCTCACCTTCCTATTCTTTTTTTTTTTTTTTTTTTTTTTTTTGGTTTTTCGAGACAGGGTTTCTCTGTATAGCCCCGGCTGTCCTAGAACTCACTCTGTAGACCAGGCTGGCCTCAAACTCAGAAATCCACCTGCCTCTGCCTCCCAAGTGCTGGGATTAAAGGGGTGCACCACCACCACTCATTAGCTTTGCATCTTTCTTTGGTCCCTCTTTGTTAATGTGTTTTTGTAGAGAAGAATCCCGGGATCTGGAGAGGTTAAGCACAGCTAGAAAAAAGGGAGTAGATTTAAACCAAGTGGTCCCTAGACCTGCCCTGGTACAGCCTCCCTATCACTCTGGCGGTTCTGGTCTCAGGTAGAGCCAATGGAGCACACCAAGAAACTCCTCTACCAGTATGAGACCATGATTCACCTGAAGAATGAAGAAAAGCTGTCCCGACATCAGGCCTGGGAGTCAGAGCTGGAGGTAAGGTCCGACCAGACAGTAGAGGTGGCAAGGAGGGCATGCCTTCATGATGCATATCCTCCATGATGTCCGATCAAGGTGCTGGAGATCTTGAAGCTTCGTGAAGAGGAGGAGGAGGCACATACTCTGACCATCTCCATCTATGACACCAAGCGCAATGAGAAGAGCAAAGAGTATCGGGAGGCCATGGTGAGCCTCCCTGCTTTTCCCAGGTCTCCTTCCCTGAAGCCCTGCCTCCAGGGTAGGGAGAATACAGGAACCCTTTTTAAGGGATGATGAGGGAATATGTCAACCCTTTGCAAGGGATGAAGTCACTGGTGATGTCAGGTGAGTATTCTTGTATCACCCGCCAAACTGACTGTGTCGATGGGTCACCCCCAAAGAACACTTCAGGTCCAGGCTGGGTGTACTTACCCAGGGCTGTGGACAGATGAAAGTCTCTACTTTGTGTGGAGAAAGAATGAGAACTACATGTCCATCTGTGCTAGGCTTCATTGTGACCTGAGCTGCAAGTCCAGCCAACTGACTCAGGCACAGGTTGAGCACCAGGACTCAGCAACGGCAGGGCTTTGGCTTTACCGCCTCTTCCAAGTGGGAGGACCAGTTCGGTTTCCCAGGCTCGATGCTAAATCCTCTTCACCAAGCAGTGCAGATCTCTGAAGTAGTTTGGAGTTGGCCTGGCAAGGCTGGGCCTTGGAATATTCTTGGATCCATAGGAAAGGGCAACCGACCATGTCTCCATGTTCTCTGGCTCCTTTGTACCCCGTGAAAGATCAGCCTTATGGGCAAAAGAGAAAAATGGGAGCTCAGAATCATTGCTAAACCACCACCATTCACTGTAAGTACCTGCTTTGGACTGGCAGGCCGGGGCTATGTGCTTTCCACACCTGAGCTGGTCTGTTTTCAGAGAAGGAGACTAAGGCTCAGACTGATTGATGAATTCATGTCAGAAACAGGAATTACATGTCAGAAAGGAATAAACATGGATAAAGAGGCAATCATGTCTCATAGGAACCCTACCCTAAGACCTAGATTTAGGGCCTGGCTTTGTACTATTAGACAATGGACTCAGGTGCTTGGGAGGTCTCCTGGATATCCCAGGCTTTCAGCTGATTCCCTGGCCCACAGGAGCGTGTCTTGCATGAGGAGCACCTGCGGCAGGTGGAGGCCCAGCTGGACTACCTGGCTCCATTCCTGGCACAGCTCCCTCCAGGCGAGAAGCTAACACGTTGGCAGGCGGTGCGCCTCAAGGACGAGTGTCTCAGCGACTTCAAGCAGCGGCTCATCGACAAGGCTAACCTCATCCAGGCTCGCTTTGAGAAGGTGTGGCCAGGGCCCAGGCAGGGGAGGTGACCTCACCATCCACAGTCAGAAAACAGGACCTGAGGTCTTTGCTCTGTGCCTCATGGAATCCGTGAGAGACAGAAGAGTAGATGAGTGTGTGTCTGTAATCAGGACTCCCAAATACCTGATTTCTTCTTTCCCGATTTGTTACTGTATGAGTGGATGGATGGTGGGTAGGTGAATATTCGTGGATAGGTGGGTAGCTGGGTAAATGGGTGAGTGGATGGATGGGTAACTAGGTGGGGGGATGGTGGGTGGGTACAGTTCGATGTGTGGATAGATGTGGGTGAGGATTAGGGGTGGAGTGTAGGTGGATGGATGGATGGATGGATGGATGGATGGATGGATGATGCTGTGGATGAGTAACTAAGATGGGCAGACAGAGGGATGGGTGGGTTTGTGAATTTATGGACAGATGGATGAACATATAATAGCTCCTAGTCCTTGGCTCATTTCTGTGAGACAGGTGAGGTGCATACCTGTGAGAGAGTTGAGTGGAATGGGACACTATAAACCTTATTTTTAGAGACGAGCTGCTGGGGGCTCTGAGCATGTCCGAAACTTGTCTAGATCACGTAGCTATTTTGTGTGTATGGGTGTTTTGTCTGCACGTGTGCATGTACACCACACGCATGCCTAGTGCCCTCAGAGGCTAGAAGAGGTCATCACATCCCCTGGGACTGGAGTTTCAGATGATTCTGAGCCTCCATGTGAGTTTTGGAAATCTAACCCCAGTCCTCTGGAGAGCAGGCAGTGTTGTGCTTCATTTTTTGAGTCAGGGTCTCACTCTGTAACCTTCACTGGCCTGGAACTTGCTATGTAGACCAGGCTGGCCTTAAACTCACAAAGATCAGTCCGCTTCTGCTGAATGAGAGCTGGGATTAAAGGCATGCACCGCCATACCCAGTTGTTTTGATTTTGTATATGAGCGGCTAGGGGTGAAACCCAGGGCCATGCACTAAACCACACCCCTAGCTGTTTTGACCCTGTTCTGATTTCATGCACATGCCGTCCTTCAAATCATGACCCTCCCCAGACCCAGTGGTTCCCACCCAAGATATTTTGTGATGCTCTAACTCTGTCCCTTTCCTTGGGGGCTTGTAACAGCCCGTTCTGCCCCATGTTTAGGGGCCACTTTATCCCAGCCCTAGCTGCTGCTCTGGTCCGCGGGTCAGGGTCTAGCAAGAGAGAGAGTGGGGATGGAGGGGCGAGAGATGGGAAGAATGGAGACAAGACAGAGAGTCTGTTCAAGTCTCGTTTATTGAAAGGAAATCCTGGGTATATATAAGCACAAGCAGGGGACTGCAGCTGAAGACGCTTTACTACGTGCACCTTGTAGCTGGGGGGCATTAAACAACAAAACAAGATATGTGAGAAAAACAAGATGTTTATCAGTGTGTGCTCAGCTGTTGTGGGCTGTTGAAAACAAGTCTCTTGTCAGGGTATATGGCCTGAGATGGCTGCAAAGAAGATAGCTGCTTTCTGTTCAGAGTTGGCTCCCAACAGGGGTTGGGTTGGGGTTGGGGCGTTATCCTCTTGGGGCTGTCTGGTCATCTATGGGCCTACAGCCTGGTTGCAGATCAGTTCACACAATCCCCATGCTCACCTCTGTATGCTTCCAGGAGACCCAGGAGCTGCAGAAGAAGCAGCAATGGTACCAGGAGAACCAGGTAACCCTGACGCCGGAGGATGAAGACCTCTACCTGAGCTACTGCTCTCAGGCCATGTTCCGCATCCGAATCTTGGAACAACGGCTCAATCGGTAAGGAGGCAGAGCCAGGAGGACTCCTGGGAGCACTCCCTAGCTTGGATCATCCCTCACCTTCTCCTTCCTCACTCTGCTCAGGCACAAAGAGCTGGCTCCACTCAAGTACCTGGCACTGGAGGAAAAGCTCTACAAGGACCCGCGCTTGATAGACTTCGTGAAAGTCTTTGTCTGATGGGCCCTCTCAGGACTGTGGCAGACCCTGCCAGATGGTGGAGCCCCTCCCTTTTCCTCAGCTGCTGTGATCCTATACCAGCCTCACTGTCACACTACCTCCCTGTCCCTTGTAGCCTCCCTCAAATAAACGCACTTCCTGTTTGCTATTTATACGTCAGCATTTACGAGCTCCAGTCCTCAACACCCTAAGTCTTTCTCCTAAGTCATCTTCTTTGCTGGATTATCTAGTGTTTAGCTCTCCAGATGGTTCCACACCCACCTGCCAGCATCTGCTTAGAGCTCAATGTGTTGATGGTGGGCCAGCTCATAAAGGGAGAGCAGCCTAAGGAGCACACCCCAGGACCTGGAGGCTTGATATTAGAGGACAAGGGGCTGGCGATGTTTTCTGAAATAAGTCTTAAAAAGCAGAGAAGACTGGGTAGAGTAGTGCATGCCTGTAATCCCCGCAGGAGGTGAAGGCAGAAGGATCAGAGTTCAAAAACTGTCTCAACTACATAAGGAATCTGAGGACAGCCTGGGCCACATGAGGCTCTGTCTTTAACAAACAAACAAACAAAATGAGCTGGAGAGATGGCTTGGCAGTTAAAAGCACTGACTGCTCTTCTGGAGGTCCTGAGTTCAAGTCCCAAAAACTACATCTCACAAATATTTGTAATGGGATCTGATGCCCTCTTCTGGTGTGTCTGAAAAGAGCTACAGTGCACTCACATATATAAAATAAATAAATCTTTAAAAAAAATAAACAAAAAAACACCAAACACAACAAAAAGTAAAGAAAACCTTGCCTGTAACCTCAAGGTCATGACACACCACGGCACGCCTCACTGTAGCTGTGGTTGCCTGTACTATCTGGGCCAGTGACTAGGCAATCATGGACAGGGAGGGACTAATGGGGCCCTAGGTTCCCTTCTTGTTGATAAATTCTGGTGGCAGGGCAGTCATTGTCTTCACTCAAAGATGAGCCCAGTAAGCTTCGGTGCATAGTTCCAAACCTATGGTTAAAACCAGGGGCTCGTGCCCAATGTGGGGGCCCATGCCTGATCTACAAAGTGAGACCCTGATACAAAGAGAGGAGGGAAGAGAGATCCAAGGGACAGAAACAGGATGATCTTGGAAGAGTCAAGTATGCCAAGAATGCAGAATCCTGCCTGGTTCCTGTAAAGATACCGTGCACCCTCCACATGTGTGGTGTGCATCCACAAGCCCCATTGTATCACTATGCACTCTGCTCTGACATCTTTCACCTTATTCCCTTGAGTCAGGGTCTCTCACTGAACCCATAGTTAGGATGACAAACCCACAATCCCCAGTGATTCTTTCTGCTCCCCACAGCTCTGCTCCTTATAAGCGCACATGCAGTCAGGCCCGGATTTCTACATGCGTGGTGAGGATTTGAACCCCAGTCTTCATTCTTAAACTGCAATCACTCTTAGCCCCTGAGCCATGCCATCTCTCTTGCTCCTAGGAAGTTTTTTTTATTTCCAGTGCTGGCAACTGAAGCTAGTGCCTCCTGCATACTAGTCAAGGTTCTCTTAGCTTGAGCTACATTTCCAGTCTCGTCCCTACTTAGAAGTTATTACATGGCCGGGCGGTGGTGGCGAACACCTTTAATCCCAGCACTTGGGAGGCTGAGGCAGGCGGATTTCTGAGTTCGAGAGTTCGAGGCCAGCCTGGTCTACAGAGTGAGTTCCAGGATAGCCAGGGCTACACAGAAAAACCCTATCTCAAAAAAAAAAAGTTATTGTATGTATTGGGAATGATGACAATTATTTTAACAGTCTGTATGTTAGAGGATTAAGTTATTTTAGGGGTGGTAACATTGGTTATGTAACTAAGAAGTAATCTGTTAAACTCCACCTCCACAGTCACCTGGCAACAGGCAGGTAACCCTGCCCACTATAAAAGGGGCTGCTTGGCCCCTCGACCCAGCACCTGCAGGTTGCTGTCTCCCCTCCCCCTTCCCTTCCCCCTCTCTCCACGTGGTCATGGCCGGCCTCCACTTCTCTACTCTTTCTACTCCTCTCTCTCTCCTCTCGCTCTCCCACTCTCTTAATAAACTTCCCCTCGTGGAACCATCTAGTCTGCTGTGATTTGTCCAAGCTGTGCGTGTGTGGGTTTTTTATTGGTGCCGAGACTCGGATACGAAGACTTTGGGGACCCCAAGACCTGTGCAGCTGCTAGACCTCAGCTACTGTGACCTGTACAGGACAGACACAACGCCACTGCTATACCGCGGTAACTGCCCACAAGGTCCCCCCCCCCAAAAAAAAAAAGATTTCTTGAGCTAGAGTGAACCCTGTCCTTCCCTGAACCTCTCTAGGACGGCTCCCCTTGGATGAGACACTTCTCCTCTTCCTCTCACTCATGGCTGAGTACCCCAGGCCAAGCCTGGATCGCTACGATTGCTCCCCTTGGATGGGACACTTCCCCTCTCCTCTCAAGACAATTTCTCGCCGCTGCTGAGTACCCCAGGCCAGGCCTGGTCAGACTCTTCTCTCTGCTTCAGGAGCACCGGCTCCAACCATAGTTCCCAGCGTGTGTCTCTTCCATGGGTAAGCCTTTACTGTTTTCTCTCAGAAGCATCGGCTCCAACCATAGTCCCCAGGTGTCTCTTTTAAGGGCCAGTCTTTCGAGAACTTTCCCCTTTGCCTCCTTCGTCATTTGCGGCCACCTGGACACACTCAGTTCCGTCAGTTTGCCTGGAAAGCTAGCGGGTCTAGGGCCCAGCTAGCTCCCCTTGCCTCCTCTTGGTCCCTTCCCTCTGTGGTTCTTAGCTCCGCTCTGGGTCTTCCCCTTACATCCTGCCGCCTGAGACCTGTAAAGTGAGTGCTAGCGGTGCCTTCTGCTACAAAAACAACTAACGTTGCGGTGATACAGGACATGCTTACTTTTCCTAAATGCAGCCGCCAGAGTCACACTGGACAACAACTTCCAGCAGCTAACAGGAAGTCCCGCCCTGCAGCCGTGCTGCTACCTGCAGACCTGACCCGCCTGTGACAACTGGCTCATAGTCCAATCTGCCAGCCGTATGATCCAGCTTAGCCAAATTGTTTCTATGCTAATACAAAAATGTGCTTTTCTCTACCTACACAACCTGTCAAACTTACTTAAGACAGGATAAGAAAGCCTCTGTCTTGATAGATTTTTACTACTGCTATTATTCTATTCAGTTACAACCAATCCTTATGGCTCTCAATCTTGTCAGAAGTCTGCTGATAGTATTTTTAAGCTTATGGCCGACAGAATTCCCAAAGCCTCTAACAGTTAACCCAAGATGGTTTCAGAAGATGGACATTGGACTTCTAGAACATACAGCCTGGATTGTATGTGGACAAACACAACTGGATACCCTGAGTCAAATGACTTGGCTAAAACAAGGTAAGTCATTTCTCATATCATGAGTACCCATTCCACAGAAAAAAGCCCTGCGGCTTCTGTGCTTGGAAGCGAGACTGACTTCGCCCAAGAGACTATGGAAACCACGGGAACTGTTGGCTAGTGGACTCTGTCATTTTTTTAAAATAATATATAGCTGGTAGATTGTTGTTTACTCTTTATCAGACTTCTGACTACATTGACAGCTAAGTTTTTACAGATATTATCTGTTACCTCATTACCTAAACTCAGTTGAAAGACTACTTGTATTAACTCATGCTGTTATCTCTTTTGTAAACTTATAAGCTACAGGAAACCCACTCAGATCTACCTCTCAAGGATGCCATCCAGATAAGTACATCTGCCTAAAATTCCCACTCACTACCTATAACAAAGGGTGGGATCCCTCTGGGTTTCAAATGTTTCTCCAAGTGTTCGTAATCTTATTTCCTGCCTCTTGTCAAGTCCAGGTGCATCCAATACAGCTCCAGCGAAGCAACCTTCAGATGTTCCATCTCCTGCCACACACACAGCTGCTTCTACTGGACCTGACCCTGGACATCAGAAAACAGCCAGTTCTCCTAAGACCGGACAAACGTCTCCCATTCTTTAGGTTCCCCCTAAAGACACGTCGCCCCCGATGTCAGCAGGAAGTAGCCAGATTTCACGATGACCCTATTCCTGCTTAGCCGTCACCTCTTTCTAATTTTTATTTTTAATTAAACCAAAACGTGGGAATGTTAGCAATCTGTTAAACTCCACCTCCACAGTCACCTGGCAACAGGCAGGTAACTCTGCCCACTATAAAAAGGGGCTGCTTGATCTCTCCTCTCTCTCTCTCTCTCTCTCTCTCTCTCTCTCTCTCTCTCTCCCTCTCCCTCTCCCTCTCCCTCTCCCTCTCCCTCTCCCTCTCTC